>NC_086230.1:2890000-3102500 GCF_036321145.2 Pelmatolapia mariae | reverse complement strand
AGGACTGCCTTATAAGTAAAGAATTGAAATCAAAATCATTGTTCTTACATACAAGATTTTGAATAATCAGGCCGTGTCCTAACTTAAAGATCTAATGGGTACCATATGACCCCAACAGAGCACTTTTCTTTCAGATTGCAGACTTATTTTTAGTTTCTTGGGTGTTTAAAAGTATAAAGGGAGGCAGAGCTTTCAGCTTTCAGGAAGCTCTTCTGCAGTTTGGATTTGGGAGGCAGACACCCTCTCTACTTTGAATATTAGGCTTAAAACTTTTCCTTTTGTTACAGCTTAGGGCTGTATCAGGTGACCCTGGTGTCTTTTTTTCTGTCTCCCTCCTCTCACCCCCAACCGGTCACAGCAAATGGCCGCCCCTCCCTGTGCCTGGCTCTGCTGGAGGTTTCTTCCTGTTAGAAGGGAGTTTTCCCTTCCCACTGTCACCAACTGCTTGCTCATAGGGGGTTGTCTGATTGTTGGGGTTTTCCTCTGTTTTATTGTAGTGTGTCGCACCATTAATTCAATTCAGTTCAGTTTTATTTATTATTTATTATGTCCTTTATCCTGTACTATGTTGTAATGAAGGTGTTTCCTTGCTTGCTGAGAGTAATTTAATTCTTTGTTTTAGGTAATAATGGATGCTTTTCTGGGCACATTTACCCTTAGTTAGCACTCTTCACTTTAGGAAAACATTTGCACATTAAGAACCATACCTATACGTGATAAGTCATAAATATTTATTAATTATTTGTTGACTATTTTGATTATTTATCATTCTTTTGTACAGCTACTCAGTGTATAATAGACAGATGCCATAAGACAAAGACATAATGTTAACCCTGGTCAAAACCAGTTTCTTTCAGGATGCTGATTCCGGAGATTATCTGAAACAAACAATCCCTGGCCACGCTCTTGGCAGAGATGAAATGCAAAAGCAGTGCTTCTGGATATCATGTTACATAATACATAATATCATGTTACACAATGGTAAAATGGTCCAATGAGGTTTAAACAGAACCTCCAATAATGGTAAAGGATGCAAAGGTAACTTTGGAAAGCCTAGTTACATCAGTGATGCACATCTTCTCGGATACCTGGCTAATAGAATTGGGTTAGAATTCGATGCAGAGTTTAAATACATCCCATGTGACCAGCCTTGCGGTTATAATGAGCTGCCTGTAAATAGATTTCTGGCAGCTTAGTGAAGAGTTTTGGGTGAAGAGTTTGGTCATTCAGGTGTGAGGCCCTGGGGCAGACCTAGGACAGGCTGGAGGGACTACATCCCTTTGTGGCTTGGGTATGCCCCACGATGCAGACCTGGAAAAGCAGCAGAAGATGGATGGATGATGGATAAAGCTATTTTCACAAAAAAAGAAAAAAAAAGTGATCTAATGCAAAATGGTACCAACAGCACAAACAAAAGATTTAGAGGACATAAGTAGACATTAATGGCAGTAACAGGCTACAGCTTTATTAGAGTGTATGGAGATTACAGAAACTGCAGTTTCTGGTATTTCTTTGCAGGCATCATTTTTCAACTCCAGAAGTTCCCACTTGGCTTGCACTAAGTAAACACAATGTAATAACTTTCCCTTCTGTATTCCTGTTATTATTTGAAAAGGAGAGTTTCTCTGACTGTTTCCTTTCTCTTTATATATCTACATGTTTCTCCTGCAGAGTGCACCAGATATTGGAGACTTCAAAGAACCCGGGAGCTTTTCCATTCTACAGGTACAAGTAGTTCTTCTTTAGTCTTTTATCCCTGGTTCTCAGGATGAAGGTAAATGTATGCATTTTTCACTTTCCTTTCTTGTAGATATATCACTCTCAGATTCAAACAGCTCAACAAATATCAGCAAACACTAGCATTTTCTGTGCAGTTTGACACACACTCTTTCTGTAAACTAAAGGCACACTGGCTTTGTTTTCTAGGAGGGTAAAAAGTTTAAAGCTGATCCTTTTTAGGTTTTTATTAATCAGATAGTGGCTCTGACTTTCTCCCCTCACACACAGCCATTGCACCAGAAGCTAACAGGTGATTTGGGTACCAAACTGCACAGAAACAGTTTGTGTGTTTGCTGATATTTATTAAGCTGTTTGGAACGTAGCATTTAAAATCACCTGCCACCTCAAAAAAGTAACTTCATTTATCCTGCTCTCCCTACTACCAGCTTGATGACTAGATGCCAAATTTAAGATGCCAAAGATAAGTGCCTCTTGACTGTTTACATGAAACTATGGAAGATATGAGCAGGAAAAAAAGGTTCCATTTAGGACCATTCTGACTCAGGGTGAGTGGGTAAACTGAATATTTTGCAGTGGATACATTTTACAGTAAAGACCTATGTTGGAGTACTGCAGGGCAGACTGCATGGTTACAGCAATACAAAAACAGGCTCTCTTATGATTGTACAAGGTCTATATGGCCCATAACAATTGGCCAGACACCCCATACTCGCAAAGCACCCCCTACAAGATACCCCGAGGGACCTGGTTGGATGCCTTCTCCAAGTCAACATTGCACATTCCCAGCTCAGGCTCCTTCCCCACCAGTGAGGTTAAATTCTGTGTACTACAAGCTTGTTTTGCAAACTGGATCAGGACCTCCACCTCTGAGTGCCACCCAATCCACTAAGCACTTAACCCCTTACGGCCACTTCTGTGGGTGGTGGACTCACAGGAAGACGTTCCCATGTCGTGTTTTTGGCCCACCAGATGCTCGCCCTTGAGACTCTATCAGGAGGTTAGTGTAAATCGACTGCAGTCTTGCCCTTCACCTGGGATCAATCTGCCATGGGACAACATAGCTCCTGGGATCACTGGGATACACAAACTCCTCCACTGCAATAAGATGGCAATTCATAGAAGGCTATGTGTTAAAATGTTGTCTACAGGAGAACTAAATGCTTGGAGCAGACAGTATAAATAAGTTATAGTATAAATAAAAGGACTGTGAGCACTGAAATGTGCGTGTTACGCTGGGCAAAAATGAACACTAACGTGCGTTACAATTTCTCTTGAATTAACCTGCCTTCCAGCTCTCATGTCCTATGAAGCATTTTTGTCATTCTTAGCCCATAATCCAGTCTGAAAGACCAGGACCGGAGTTAAAAGAGCTTGCTGATTTTAGGGTGAGGCTCCTCTCTTGGCTCTTTGGCTCTTGTACCAGTAACTCAGAGCAGGGTGAATCCTGGATGGGTTGCCAGTCTGTCACAGGGTTAACACAGAGAAACAGAATGACTGGCAAGCTATCAAGGACGCACCCTCCCTCCCTATGGCAGCTGGAATAGGCTCCACCCACCCTTCACCCACCTCGAACCTGAATTGAATAAGAGGAAGAGAGCGGAAGGACAAATAATATAAAGAGCCTGTTCATCTTTATATCACAGTTCTCCTGTTGAGTATAAGAAAAATGGAAATATTAGCCATATAATGACTGTAGTTCCATCAGAAAACGACAACTAGTGGCTGCAAAAAGTATTTATAAAAGTCCTGACGTTTAAAATTTGGCTAAACTTATACAATTACCCCATCTAGTGGCAAAACAATGAAGGTGCAGCTTTTAGTATTTGTTTTGAAGAAGAAGAAGAAGAACAACTACTATTATTAAAATGAACATTTTAACAAACATTTAAAGCCTTTTAGAGGAAACCTCTTGTCACAGGATAAACATCTAGAAACATATTAAAATCTACAATTAAAAAATAGCAATACAAAACAGTGATGGGGTAAGCATGAAAAATTATACGAAAAACAACAAAAAAGTAAAAAAGAAAAAAACCCCCAAAACAAATCCCCACACTCATATAAAAAGAAAACCAAAAGGAGGAGGTCTTCCTTAAAATAACATTGATGTTTCTTCATTTAAAAACCTTTTGACTGTTGGACTAGAAAACAGATTAGTCTCAGACAGGCTAAGAAGAGTAAAAATTGAAAAAATGTAAAGACATAATTTCATTACACATTTCATTTCATTTCTCCCCATGTCCTTTAAAAAAAAATTTATTTAATTTTAATTATACTGAAAGATAATGTTCGTCATGTTTTATGACTGCAGTGCCAGTACTAACAAGCAGATGTCGGCATTGTGAGGCTTCGCGTAAATGATCTCCAGGGTTAAAGTGAACCTTTTTGTTAGATATCACAAGCCGCAGTGATCCTTATTAACATCACTACTATACATTACAAATACACAACAGCTGTTTACTCTTTGTGTGTTTGAATGTAGAAGTGAAGAACTGTAGTGACACATAAGTGAATGTGTGGGAAGCTCTGCTCTGAGGTAATAAAGTCAAGGAGGATGCTGAACACTAAATAACTGCAGGAACTGTTGAACACCACAGACTGCTGGTGTGTAAGAGCACTAGAGCATCAGCAGGGGATTTCAACACCATAAAAGAACCCAAATAAAGTAATATAATACCTCTCTAAATGGTGTGGAAATACATAAATATGATGTCATTTGGTGAACACAATATGATATAATTTTAAATATGCAACCTGGCTACAGAAGAAAGATTTATTTCTATTCTGAATGTATTTATTTATTTATTTTTAATCTTCCGATTGGGAGAGAAAATGAAAAACAGCTAAAGCTTAGTCTGAAACATCGATCTTTTTCTGTATTTTCTGTTACCAACTCATTCTATGCCAGAAAACCTACATCTCTAAATAAATTGCCTAAATTATTTGTTTTTCTGTTATTAATTTACCATTATGTTATGCAATTACTGCACACACCTTTTCATTAGAATATATTTAAAAACAAGTATTTTAATTTTATAATTCATGATATTCATTTATATAAATGAATGTTATTTTAATTATTAAAATAATGCTATTTTTAATATTTCAGGGTTACTTGTAATGAATATAAATATATATAAATAATATAAAAATATACAAATAAAATGCATCTTAATCATATTTGGGAATTTTCATTAGTGAAACACACACACACACACACACACACACACACACACACACACACACACACACACACACACACACCTTTTACATGTGCTTGTACACAATATAATATAACAATATTCAAGAGAAACTGACGCAAGTATGTCTTCAGTTTTTTTTTAATTAATTTTTTCTGCTGTACAAATATGCAAAAATCAGAAGACGGACACATTTATTATTATTATTATTATTATTATTATTATTATTATTATTAACAATGTTATGAAAGCAAAAACAGTAATTATAATTACAGTTATGTTTAAAAAAATAAAATTGTATTCAACATTCTTATGCACCACTCCATACCTAATAAAAGGGACTAGTTTCCGGTAAATATTATTTTCAAGCAGCAGAGGGCGCAGTGCTGCAGTCCAGGATTTCAGGTCAAGGGACTGTAGGCAGATTTGTCTGATAAAATGAGATTAGATTTTCTGTTTATGTCAATTAAAAAAAACAAAACAGAAATGACCTTTCACCAATCTTCTTGGTGTGAGAAGTAGTCAACTAATGAGTTACCTGTCTGTGTTCTGCCTCCTGCATGCTCTTGCTTCACATGAGAAAGAGCAAACTTGGGACAGTATCCTAGTCTGAATATCCTGACAGAGGTTGGAATTGAAGAATGAAAACAGCTTAATGGACTTGCTTTTCTACTGTACATAAGCACTCAAAGCTCTTTATACAACTAGATAAGAATAGATACTGTGTATACTCCCCACATAGGGCCTATTTAATAGGGTAAAAAAAGTAATACCAAGAATTAATAGTTTAATAACAGTAAAATTAGACATAGGATTGACCTTCACCGGCCTACATCATAAGTCCAAGTTTCATGGAAACCAAAACTTCAGTGCTGCTTTTCTTCAAATCTACTGCTTGGAATTCTTACACACACACACACACACACACACACACACACACACACACACACACACACACACACACACACACACACACACACACACACACACACACTCAGCTGAACATATGCACCATCTAAAGAAATGATCAGTACTAATGGTGAGTTAAACATCTAAACATCAGCTGCACCATCAGTTCACCGCAACACTTAACATGCTGTGCGAGCATGAGATAGAGAGAGTTGATACTGACTGGCGCAGTGGTGATATGAAGCAAATCTCAAGGAAAGTAATACTTAAAAAAACCAGGAAAAATACTTAAACATGCAAACCTAGCGTTAGTTTCTATGGACAAGAATCCAGGTGGAGGCTGAAATGGGAGTTATCTTTCAACAAGCTTTATTATTGCAGTCAATAAATAAATTCTGAAATACATATATACTTACATCTTTAAAATAACCAAATATTTAACCAAGACTCAATCTTAAAATATAGTTTCAGTTTTGTACTAAACTGATTTCCTGTGCTTGCACATAATTTGGTGCCTCTGACTTTTTAATCAAAGAATCAGATATTTTGTAATGCTCATAAGTGGAAAAGCTTCATCTATGTATATATAAACATAACAGTTTTGCTTTTAGGCTTTCTCTGGGGCCTGTGTTTCTAGACCAGTCTTTATTTTTACATTTGTACTTGCAAAATCCAGTAAAAATATTGAATGCAGCTCTTTTGGAATGGTGTAAGCTCTGCAAGAGAAGATTCAGTACATATACATTTATAAAGCATTGACAAGTGCAGAGATCAAAGAGGAGAGGAAAAACAGGAGATACATGTGAAGATGAAAACACAGCAAGTGATGGGAGGATGAGAGGTTTTCATCAGTGGCAAGCAGGCAGCTCATTTTTCCTTCCAACCTTACAATGACCTGAGAGTGGATGGATGGAGATACAGGAAAAAAACAGATAAGTAGAGAGTAGCTCATAGAATTGTAGAGAGAGAGAAAATGAACATACTAGCACACACGATTCCAATCTAGTGAAGACATTCATTGCTTTCAGAATGGCAGAGAAAAGAAGAAACCAAGTGTGTGTCTGTCTTTCAAATTACCATGACAAAACGTTTGCCACCATGTGTTTAGCTTTAGGAGAAGGTATTTTTGTTTAAGTGTGACTTACTCAAATTCTTGCAGAAAGGGTAGTGAGGTCATTGAAAGATTTTGGAAAGCAAAAGCAAATCAGTAAGTATGCTTTTTTTGCATGGTGGTAGTTCTAGACATTAAATAAAAAAGAAAAATAGAAAAACTGAACATGAAATGCATGGATTCTAATGTAACATTACTGTCTAACCAAAGTCACTAATATACGACAACAAACCTTACGTGTTACCATCAAAGGTGACGACCCTAACTCTAACACATTAAAACATTGATTATTACAGATATCATTATAATTACTTATTGTCAGCAGATTCCCATCCCATCTCCAGACAGCTGACAAGAACCCAGGTAAACAACAACAGCTGGTTATATGCTAATATTAAGATTAAGATGTTAGGCTCAAGCAGTGACTTATACAGAAAGGCAAACAAAGACAATCCCAAGTTTTCTTGCTGATGTACTAAAGGAGTTATTAACAAACTTTTCCCACTCCATCTTCTCTACATCACACACGTTGGTTGAGGTGGTTAACAAGATAAAACTCATCTGTTAAAATGATAAATCACTGAGGATTGTTTGCACGTGTAAATCGTAACAGATCTCAGAGCAGTAAAAGCAGACTCAAGCTTGCCTCTCACATGGGTTTACCCTGAAAGAACAGAGAGTTATCAACAATTTGCAGGCACAAACCGCCAGAAAAAGCTGGTGGCCTCTTAGCTTGCAAAGCTCAAGTTGTTAATGGGAAATTTATACACCTGTAAAAAGGGGACAGCTATGTTTCCTATGAGTAGAAAAATACCTTTGCAAATGATGTTTTCAACGACAATAGCTTACTGAGGCCAATAGATGCCAGTAAAGTAAAGGATAGATGCAAACAGGTAAGGAGTTGTATGACAATGCTGTCTGGGATGAAAGGAAAGAGATCGCTTTGGTACATTTTAATTCATGTCTATTTTTAGATTTGACAACTGCTTGGCTTGCTTGAAAGAATGCCACTGGGGTCGAGTCTCCTAAAAATTACACTTTCGCACTGATGAACAGTTTGATTACATTCTTACATTATACCAGAGTTTATCTGAGTGCAAAAATGTTAAACCCACTTCAAAGAAAGATTCACTAATGCAGGCTAACAGCAGCTAACACTCCCCAAACAGAAGCAATTAATGACAGAAAATTGCAAGCTATCTCTTACAGTTGTTTGTAAGTTAGCTATGCAACATCTGTCTACAGTTGGTAATTTCCTCATGTCTAACTCAACTTTCTGTCAGTTTTACTTATACTGAGGTATATAGCATAAATGCTGGTCTTCCAGTTATTGTACACAATGCATCACATACATCACATACAATAGTTCAACATTATAGAGCAGTAACATATTACACATGCAGAGACATAAAATAGAAATGCAAAATATGTTTTTTTCATTTTCAAAAGTATACATTATAGTAAAAATTCATCACTAAAGTAGAAGTGCACATACTTCTGTTGTGTTAGTTTTTTCCTGTTTTATTTTTATTTTTTTATACTTTCTTGTCTTGTGTGAGTTTTATTTAATTTTGCTTCCCCTATCTCTTATGTTCTTTTTCCTGATTCACTTCAGCTGTGTCTCACAGGTGTTTTCGTTCTGCCCCAATCACACTGTCTTCCTTTCTTTATTGTCAGATCATCTATAATCATTCAGTGATTTCAGTCTGTTCAGTTCTCCCTGTTTTGTTCAGCTTTGTGTGTGTGTGTGTTTTTGAGACTTTTGGACTTTTTCAAGGACTCCGTATTCCACCAGAATAAAGTCTGATCTTTTGTTTATCCAGGTTGCTACAAAAGTCTGCATTGGGTCCCACTACAGGGTCTGTGTCACTCCTGTTGGCCTCTGACCAAGCCTCTTGTGTTGTCCTGCCACCTTTGCTGATGCCAAACACTAGACAAGATATTAATTACAATGAATGCCACAACCGCTTTCAGTCCAACACAGTGCATTACTGTGAACTTCCCCATATTTACAGTTGCTTCCACAAACTGTGGACATTGATGCAGGTGATCTGAATCTGAGCACAGTGCTATGAATGATTAATCTCTGACTGCAATAGGATCTGCCTGTCTGTTATGTTTTCTCCCTCTAAATGTTGAAATATTTTTAAAATAATGAGCCTGCTTAGAATATGTAAGTAAGAAGGAAGTAGGAATATTTGTTAAAATGTAGATTGTAAAAGTAAAAAATTGTGAAAAAATATTTTGTAAATAAGGGTAAATATGTTAAGGCTTTAAATAACAGTTATTCAACAGCAGACAAATTAGTTTTCTCTATCTAAAGCAGTCCCGGGAACATCTTCACTGGAAGTCCTTAGTTTAGCTTGTTTCTTGTGGTTGTAATTTTGAACTTTGGTGACTGATGTCAGCCTACCAACTACATACGTCCCTCCACACTACATCCTAACTGTCATCATATCCTGCCAACCTACTAATCTCTGCACAGGGAGAGCAGTTAGCTAGTTCTTCACCACTTTAGCTTCCTTTACTGAGAAGAACCAGACAGAAGAAATACTGCTGACTTCAGTAATGTTGGAATGGAAAACTCTGATTAAAGCTCCTCTAATCAAAATGGGATGATGCCAGCAAAAAAAATTGTGAAAAATTGGAGTCCTTAAAAGTTTGCAAGTGTTTGCTCTAAGCATCTGTTTTTTCATAGTCATTTTTTATTAGATTGTTCCCTCAAGTCTTGACAGTTAGGGAATGTAACCATACACAGCATACTCATACCACTGTCAATAATGGTGGTTTAGGGGTAATAATTTGGGCTTGTCTTGTAACCAGGACCTGAGCCCTTTGCAGTCACTGAGTTGACTATAAATTCCTCAGTATAGTAAAATATTTTAGAGTCAATGTGAGGTCATGTAACAGCTAAAACCGGACCAAAAATTGGGTCATGCAACAGGACAATAATGTCAAGTGCACCAGCAAACAACAGAATGGCTGAAAATGTAAAAGCTCAAGATGCTCAATATTTTTTAAATGCCTTGGCAGGCTCCAAACGACACATATGCATAAAAGAATTCTCACAAACCTCAATTAACTGAAGAAACTGTAAAGTAGAGTGATCCCAAACCACTAAAGGCATAGTGAATTGAATGAAGTGAAATCTTGATAGAAGATGCATATGGGCAAAATGGTTGAACGACAGTTAATTAGAAATGTTAAATCTGCTAGTTTCTCAAACTAGAAAAAACTAAGCATGCCTGTTTAGCATGTGGCTAAATTACAAATCATAATTTTATGTCTTTGCTAGTGACCTGGTTAAGAGGTTAATCTTAAAAGAACCTATTTGGTCTGTGGATTGTAAGTGGGGCCACTCTACTGTCTCCTTCTTTTTCTATTATTTACACCTTTCCCTTCACAGTCACTCATTGAGCCGGAGCAACCAGAAGGTGCTCATTTGGTATATCTGCACACTCACAAGCACACATACACACTCCTTAATGCATGGCAGCATGCTGCGTCGCATGTCCCTAGGGTGTGTGTGTGATGGAGAATAGGAAGAAAGTCATTGCCCTACTGATGAACCCACTATGGTTCTCTTCTCTTCCATCACCTTCCCATGTGTGACGTATGCAGTGCAGTGATAGCAAGCCTGAAACCGTTCCTGTCCATCTTCATTTCCAAAGCAACAGAACAAACTAAAGGAATTTACGGAATTAATGTAAATAAACACCTTGTAGGAAGTGCACATGCACACTCACACACACACACACACACACACACACACACACACACACACACACACACACACACACACACACACACACACACACACACACCTTGAGGTCATCACTGATGACCTCATAGGTTTAAACCTGGCTAGCAATTAAACACACTACTTATGAGAAGCTAAATGCATGCAAACACAGAGTTACTGAAATACCAACTAGAAACCACTTTCCAGACTTAAACCAACTATTGGATGAGACTCTATAGAAGTGACACACAGAACCTACAAGCACTTTTGATTTTCTCATTAGTTAAATTGGGTAAGATGTTCACTCACCCAAATAACCTACCATGTATGTTAGGCCCACAGGAGGAAGCCAGAATCCCATTGGGAAATCCATGCATCTATCTAGGATCTTTCAGTAGGTAACCACTGCCAATATGCCACTCAGGGCAATCACACCAGGAAGTTATTTTCAGTTTCATTCATAGTGCTAAATCACAACAACAGTCACATCAAGGCGCTTGATATTGTAAAGTAAAGACCCGACAATAATACAGAGAAACCCGAACAATCAGATGACCCCTTATGAACAAGCACTTTGGCAACAGTGGAAAGGATAAACTTCCTTTTAACAGGAAGAAACCTCCAGCAGAACCAGGCTCAGTGGAAAAAACAAGCATACTATAAGAGCACAAAAAATTAGGAAGCAGACAAATTCAATTGTGGTGATATAGTTGACCAGACTAATGAGCAGATGAACTTTGTATGGCTTTTATGACTCAATCTGACCTAGATTTGAACCTTTGTTGACCTGCGTTATACTACACAATAGAAACCAGTTAGCATATTTCTGTGAACAAACAAGGTTGACTTGCAGGGGTTACTCCACTTTAATACCCCCTTTACTTTAGTGCCATTTAATTATTCCTTATATTATGATAAACAGGAAAATTTCCCAGTTCTTTGAGTGTGCAGTTGTGGTACTTTGCTGTTTATAGTAAAGATCTTTAATCGTGAAGGTCAGAAATTGTACCCACTATGAAGTTTGGAATTAATTATATGAAGAAAAATTGGGGCAAGTGCACGTTTGTTTGTGTGTACCCAAATACTCACAGACAACCTTTGTTCAAAATGGTGAGACATAAACCTACATTTAAATTACCTTCTGTACCAATAAATGACTCTATAACATATTTTGAAAACAAAAATAATACAAAACCAATCTATAATGCTTCAAATTATTAACATAGAAAATGAATTTAAGATCAGTGAAAGAAGAAAAAACAGAGATGGAAAAAACAAAGATGAGAGCAAAATGCTGGCAATATTTTTTGACAGTTTAACTACTCATAGGAAGCATTAAAAAAATGTAAATTTTATTTAACAACACTATCACCAACTAAAAATATCTACCAAAAGTAAAGTGGATTCATCTGACAAAATGTGATATAAACAAGATTGTTTAGCACGGTGCTTTTAGCTGAATCTCATTAGAGAAATGGGTATTTGATTAAATATGAAAATGTAAATGCATGTTTTTAACACTCGGGACTACAAACTTTCCACAGTTTTAACCATAACATATATGTTTTCACTATGGTATCAGTTTTCATCATGTCAGTTCATACTCCAAATGTAATTATATATCAATTCAATTTTTAAAGCAGTGCTTTTTCTCTCTTTTTTAAAAAACAAACAAACAAACAAACACAAAACAACAACAACAAAAAAACAAGACAAAAAAGCAAACAAACAGAAACACACAACCATCTCACATGATAGAAGGAAAAAGGACAATTTTTGTTTTTACATGCACACTTCACTTATATGTACATAAAAATGCAACCTTTTGAACTCAGTTTGACCCCATTTAGAAGCCGTTTAGAACCTCCCAATGTTCAAAGCTTGAAATTTATGAGGCTATAATTGTAGCAAAACCATTTGTCCGTGTGTGTGTGTGTGTGTGTGTGTGTGTGTGTGTGTGTGTGTGTGTGTGTGTGTGTGTGTGTGTGTTTCTCAATCATGTATTTGTCACGGTACTGTGTCTGTGACCCAGTATGTATAATTCTGGTTTAAGTTATATTCTTGGATTTGTCGGATATCTTTATTGTTGTCTGTTTGTGTTATATTTATAGTTCCTAGTCTTTAGTTTTCTGTCACTGTGCCTTCCCCGTGCTCCGCGTTTAGTTACTCTTGTCTCTATGTTTCATGTTCCCTCTCTTTATAGTCAGTCATGTCTCCATGTCACAGTGTCAAGTCTGCGTCTTTGTGAATGTCTCATGTTTCCTCTTTTATTTTGATAGTCCCTCCCCTAGTGTTCAGTGTGTTTAGTTTTACTTCCTCCCTGTCTCATTGTGTTTGAGTAATTCCAGCTGTCCCTTGTTATCCTTTGTGTATTTAATCCTCTGTCTTTCTTTGCCTGTCGTTGGATCATCTGCATATCTCCACTTGTGGTTCCCGTGGTCCAGGTTTCCATCTTCTAGGTTTCATGTTTCAGGTCTTTAGTTTCTTTGTACTTGTCTTTTAGTTGCTTCCCAGTTTAGGTTTTGTTAGTTTAATCTTTATTGCTTTCTGCTTTTGTTTATATTTTGCTCTGCTGCAAATAAAGCTACGCTTTTAGTTAAGTCCTTCTTCAGTGCATTGATCTGTAAATGTATGCCACCATGTGTGTGGAGAGTTGTCTGTAAGTCAATGGTTCATTAACTATGAGCTCAGACTCACAGGTTCATACTGTCCTTTAAGCTCAGTACATACCACCAGGTGGCGTATTACTCAGTAATTATGCTTGAAGTACTCAGGCCTATAAAAACTATAGCTATAAGTACCTTATATTAAAGCTTTGTAAAAAACAAACAAACAACCCCCCCTCCCCAAAAAAAACAAACAAACAAAAAAACAAAACAAAAGAAAAGAAAACAAACCCAAAACAAAATGTTATGTGAAACTGGGAATAGCTCATGATTCACCTAGCAGCATCCACTGCCAGAAAGGAGCTAGCTGAAGTAGTTAGCTACAAAAAACAACCTCACTATATAGGAGCTACTGGAGAATTTGATATCTAACTAATCCAGGATATTAAAGATAATTTGGATTAGCATTGAGCCTGCACATCTCTGGATCCCCATATAGTGTCATTCATAAACTGTATCCTAGCATGCAAAATCAAAAATGTATGCTCACATAAGTGAAAGAAAGATGTACCCTTTCGCCATCTTACAATGCTGTGATTGCAGCACATTAATCACATGCAAAAAGACTTTTCAGCCATTATTATCTATGCATGCTTACACATTTATTTACACAGTCACAAGTCTGATCAGAAACTTTGGCTACACATTTGTAGATTCCTCTACAAATTCACAAATCTCTGTATAGATTCACAAATTTATTGACCAATTTTCACAACAACCCTCCACTCAGGCTGAAATACACATATGCAGATTGAGAATCCACACAGAATCCCAATAATAGCCTCCTTAAAATTCAGCTACATCTCTGCTTTTACTGACTAACGAAACATTTGCTTTTATTTACATTTTTGTTTTTCAACAGTAAACCAAAAGATAAAATTTGATTTAGTTTACTTTCAATTTCACTGACACACACACTTCTGAACAGACTTTCCATAGTTATAGAGACCAATACAATAGTTGTGCCTAAGACATTCTATATAACAGAATGGATTTTTAAAAAATCAAGTGTCTTTATGTAAATTCACTTTCATTAAGTAGAATTGTGATATTTCAGCAGTGTTTTATTTTGGCAGCTTTAAAACTCTTGTAGCAGAAACCGAAAACTTGCAGTCTGCAGATACACATATAAAGGTGGAAAAAAGGACACAAAAAATCTATTTTTGCAGCTATTTAAGGTTAAAAGTATGGTTTGTAAGGTTGGGCATCAGAAGAGTACATCTGATATTTATTTATTTTCTTCTGTGATGCTTAAAATTATATTTTTATCAGCAGTCGTGTAAAAACTAAAACAGGCTTAAAAAGAGTAAATGCTTTACTCGCAAAGTGGCCAAAAACAGAGCTCCAAATGACGACTAATGTTCCTGGCAAAATTACTAATCAATATTCTCTGGAAGCCAGTGACTAGCTGTGACAGACTTCGGAAATGCAAACTTTATTTACATAAAAAAAATGAGATCAATGAGATGGGACTTTTTGGCCGACATCATCTTCATCTTTACATGTTTCTCCTGTTTATACAGTGACAGTCAGAAGAAGTTTTACTGTATTTGGTAGATACAGTAGTAGTGCTCTTTAACAGTATTTTATCTTATTAAAGTATTAGGCTTAATGTGATGAAAATAAATTGCCAGTGCCTAAAGTAGTTGTAACAAGAGCAGCAGCTGATCAACAGTACCTGCCCACTTGCCCACTCTCTGAACCTGTTTTGTGTAGGAGAGCTGACCCCAGGCTGAACTAGTTGGTAGGGGGTAGGGGCAAAGGTCAGGGTTGAATGCCAGGTCCCTGTGCCTCTGCAGAGGCAAAGAGTTGAAGGCCAGGTCACTGTTGAGTATTCATTATATGTGCGGGCAGAGCCTCCTGCTGGACAAAAATGACTGCAACATTCTTTACTTCTGTTAGTCTGTAATCATATCTGGTTATAATGTTTATTATTATTATCTTTGTTGAGCAAAATGTTGCTTGGAATTTGATTCAAAAGAACAAGTGATTTTAGTATATTCTAAATCTCCAAATATATGCTTACAAATATTTTTACTGTTACTACCTGACGACTATATCATTAAATATATTGTTAGAAAATTATCTTTGCAATCACGATGGGATTTGTTGGGAGGAACAAGGAAAAAAGAAAAGATCCCCCCCCCCTTTTTAAGTGGCTGCATAGTAAAATTATTGGTAATGCTATTTACCAGGTGGTAATTTGTTTTACCACCTGGTTGTATTTGTAATTACAATAAACAATTTTTGGAAATAAGAAAGAAATACAATTAAAAAAAAAAATCAATCAATAGAATTATACAGATAAATAAATACATTAAAAACACTAGTATTGTGGCTTATCCAGGATTTACTGTTCTTTCATTGGTTATATGTAGAAACTCAATATGGGTAATTTTTGTTTTAGAGCAACTGATTTTAATATCAACATCAGCAGGTTGACTGTAGAACTGGTATGTGCTTGTTGTTTAACACCAAGTGTATTTAATACAAATACACTTTCTGAGCTTTTAAGACCTCCACATCAGCAGTGGAATATTTGTTTTCCTGAAAAACCTGAATAAATTGCACAATTAAATTTAAAAAAAGAAGAAATGTTCTAAATATTCTAGCAAAAATTCATGGTTCAGGCTTCACAGGGTTAAGGAAAATTGTAATGGCATGTAAAAAAAATACAATACCACTGGGTGTTAGATAGGTCTGGGTTTGAGCTGTTAAATAAAGGAAATTTAAAAATGTAAAACTTTTTTCATTATGTACATTTAATTATTTCTTTTTCAAATTAAAGTTTTGCAATTATAGACTCTGCCCATAAAAATCCCAAACTTTACCTTAGTTAATCTGGACTAGTTTCAGACTGGAAGTCATTTTGTTGAGCAGCAGTCATTTCTTTAGTTATTTACAGCATGTCTTTGCTGTTTTGAGTTTCTTCTTTGAAGTTAAGACCATCCATCCATCCTGTTTTTGACTCTTCTGTGTAATTTATCCAGCGCGTTCTTGGTCTGGGGTGTCCATCCATTGGGCCATGTCTGGAACACCTCACGTCCATGTCCCAGTTCTACAACTAAGCTGTAGTGCCTCTTCACTTCACTGTGCAATACCTTTTGTGCAATACTTTTGTTAATAGTCAACGGTGCAATAGACTTCAATACTTGAAATGTGCAATTCACTTGTATTTTTATTTTTATTTTTTATTCCTATTTATTCTATTTATCCCCTTCGTATATTTTATTCATATATGTCTCTGTATTTATATGTGTATATATATAATATTCTGCTCACGGTCTGTAACTTCTGTCGGTGCTGTGCTTTTGGAAACTGAATTTCCCAGAGGAACCCACCCGAGGGATTAATAAAGTTTTATCTTATCTCTTATCTTATCTTACAGATCTTTTAACATTTTATTTTGGTACAATCGTTAGAGTTAATGAGCTCAGCCATCATCCATCCATTTGTCCGGCTGGTTTTATATGAATTAACACTTGTTACACTTTTTTGTCGAAGGTTTCATATTGTGATAATAGTATATTTTAATATTGTGTGAATGCATACATTTAATCCAGTCTTGGTATTTGACCATTTACTGACCTTGCTGATGTTTGACTGCTGAGAAACTCTTGTCTCTGTTACCTTGGTAACATAGTGACCCCAGACTGACCCTTGGACTGGTCACTGTAGCTGCTGTTTCTTTGTGTGTGTGTGTGTGTGTGTGTGTGTGTGTGTGTCAGATGTCCACCGGTAACTACCATTTTGCTGGTCAATGTGTGTATGTGAGGGTACAGATAAGGAAACAAGTACCACTGACGCAGTAAAAGCTTGAATACACAGAGATTAAATCAGTGCCTCCAAATACAGATTGTTTGTCATTTCCACCTATTTGTTGTTGCCAAGATGTCTGCTCTGTTAAGCGGAATAGAAGTATCCATAGGCTCACTCTATAAGATCAAGAGACTTAAATTCAATCTCTAAAGCAACAGCACAACCACAGCAGGAGCCATTTAACTTTTTCAGTATATGAATGTTAAGGAAACAGGCAGCTTGCTTATAAAAAGACTGATCCTATTTTGTTGTCTTTGTGGAAGCATGTCTTGACATAAAAAGTGGAACTGTAGGATGTGGAAGTGTGGGAGCAAAATGAACAGAGAAGGTCAGACAGAGATAGTGAGACAAACGGGAAGTCAGCAGGTCAGAGGTCAGAGAAGAGCCTCTTTATGTGTATATATGTTAAGGAGGAGTGTGGTCTGGCACCTTTGCCCTCTGGACTTCTCTCTCTCTAATAGAGAGAGTGACTAAATACACATTGAGTCAATATGGACTTGGTCAGTGACTCTATATGTCTTTCCCTCTGTTGCTGATGAATTCTGAATAAAAAAACTAAACTAAAAGATTAGTCAGTTATTCTGTCACCAGATGGGATCAGGAAATAACACAAACACGTTCAAGTATCTTCAGTTTGACTTCTTTTGTTTTCTCAATAGCTGATGCATGTAAGTGTCTGTGCATTGCACCCAAGTATTATATGGGCACAGTTTTATTTAAGTGTGCTAGCAGTACTGGAAAGCTTAATAACATTATTTAGTCTAAATATGGTCACTTCTGACTCAGAGGAACCAAGTGGCAGTTTTCAAAACACTAATGCTGAGACTTCTGATTCCAGAAACCAGCAGGGGCTGGCTGGTAAAATGGACTGGTACCTACATTGTGCCTTTTTATTCAATTTTAACATCTAACCCTTTAAAGCCTAAAACAATTGCCTGAAAATTCAATTTTTTTGAAAATTAAATGTTTTTTGAATCTTCTGACAATCTAAAATATATATTTTTGAATTTGTGTCATATTCGCTACATTTAGCATATTTTTGTGCAATTTTACAATGTATTGTGCAATTTATTTAGGTTTCATAGGGGGAAAAGTCACAATGCTGATGTAAAAGTGTAAAAACAACCCCACAAAGATTTTGTGTATGAAATATGACAGGCGTTAAGGGGTTCCCATTTACACTCTTAAATTCACACAGTGCTTTTATCTATACCTAAGCACTTTTATCCAACATTTCCAGACATTCACATGCTGATGGATACATTGTGCCAGCTTGGAGCCGACCAACAATTCTTTGACACGTCAGCAGGCAGGCAGGTTTGGCTCATAACCTGCCAGATTTTGGACAGGTTGGCAGAATCTGGCCTCCTTCCAAGGACATGCACCATAGTAGGTTAATTGGTGATTCTAAATTTTTCAAAGTGGTGAATGTGAGTGTGAATGATGTTGTCTCTAAGTTGGCCTTGTAATAGACCATTAAGCTGTTCTGGCTACCAACTTTCTGTGACAGCTGGGACTGACTCCAGCTAGCTGCTATCCTAATTTTTGAATTTACTAAAATCCTAATGCATCATTTGAATTGCTCACTCATTGTTTTTTTTTTTGTTTTTTTTTTAAACTAACTGAAGTGTTCACTGGGTGCTATATTTCACAAATTCTTGATAGAGTAAATATAAAACATCTAATTGACCATATACATGGTTTATTTGAAAAAGTTTTAGATTCAGAATTCATCAATGTGAAGGTTATAAATGTTCTTATGGCCTCTGACAGTAGAATCATCTGTTAGACCTCGGTGCAGTGTTTGATACTTTACACCACAACAATTTAATATAGAGATTAGGACATGCCATAGGTATTGAATGAACCAGGGTGCAGTGGTTTGAATCAAATCTATCTAAGAGACTTCAGAGTTCCACAGGGATCTGTGCTGGGACCAGTTTTATTTATATTATACATGCTAGTCTCAGCCAATATTATTAGAAGGCACAGCATACATTTTCATTGCTGTGCAAGTGTTGGAGTAATTTCTGACCATGATATGTCTTTCAAATATCTTTGTTTTCAAACAAAAATGTAGGAATGCTTTCTTGCATTTGTGCAATATCTCTAACAACAAACTAGTTCATACATTTATTATTTCTTCTAAAAGCTCCCTGAAAAGCCTTGGGTTGGCTGTCAGTCTTTGCTAGGTCATTGCACTACCTAGTTAGTGAAGCCCTGGCTCTTCGTGAAATGTTTGTTTGTGATTTCTCATCACTGGATCCTAACATTGCTTCTCGCTCTCCTGTACAGACCTTCCCTTGATTTTCCTCTCTGTATTGTGGTGAGCCTGCCTGAAGAAATTCTGGATGGCCGTTTCCCCCCCTGGAGCCCCATTCCCCTTTCTACACATTTGTATATAGCATTATTTGGTAATTTACACTGTAAATAAAGCACACCAATTATGATTCTCCCAAGTCCTGCATTCAGTTCCATTCCAGCATACATGACATAGACCATATTTCTCCATATTAGCTTCTCTTCATTGGTTAAATCCTGGTTAAATCCAGACTCAAATTTAAAATCATTCTCCTCACACTCAAGTTTTAAGTAATCAGGCCCCATCTTATCTGAATGTCCTCATAGTACCATATCACCACAATAGAGCACTTCGCTTTTAGACTGCAGGCTTATATTTGTGGGTCAGAGGGTATTTAAAAGTAGAACAGGAGGTAGAGGTTTAGCTTTCAGACCCCTCTTTTGTGGAACCAGCTCTCAGGTTGGATTCAGACACTCTCTGTACTTTTAAGATGAGGTTTAAAACTTTTAGTTATGCTTGAATGGGCCGAGACTGCTGGGAGCTTTCCATTAGGAACTGAGCATTTCTTCTTTGTTCACTGTTTATATGTTGTTTATGGATTTATTATTAGAGAGAGCAGACAGCTGTGCAAAGATCAGTTGTGATAAAGAAATGTTGTGAGCTAGCCTGAAAAGGCAACATGTAAATATACACACTAGAACATTTAACAGCTGTGTCCACATGTTACTTGGCGAATTAACACTGACGTGTGTTACAGATGTATTCTCTTTTTTGTGAGTGATAGTAAAATATCGTAATATCATGTATTATTCTGGGTTTTTGGCTAGTTTAGCATTAAGTATCAGTTATTGCTATTAGTGCAGGTGCTTGCAAAGAGCTGAAGTTCTGTTAGCAGCACAATGCCTCATAAGAACCATTTGTGGTGGTTCAAAAAAAGTATAACGAATAAGATGAATTCTTGCACCTCTTTGACTGTCAGAAAGGAAACAAGCTAATATCTGGTTGGTTGTCTCACTGGTTGACTTAATCCATGACACACTATAAAGAGGTTGTTGTTAGTTTGCAACTAGATGACAATAAGTTGTAATAAAAAGCCCATTTACTGTATTCATTATTAGATATTTAAGATTATTACTGCATATACTGAAAACAAAAATGATATTTTGTGGCTAACAAGTTTTTGGATTTCCAGCGAATCTTGTTGCGCTATTCTTTTTTGAACAAGAATTAGATAAGTTGTTTTTAAATTACATTTCAGGATTTCACAACATAACAGAAAGTTTCTAACCATTAAGGTTTTCATTACGTTCTTCTGATAATATGGCGCTAGCTACATATTACCTGTACTTTATTTATATAGTGCCAAATGACAACAGTTGCTTCAAGATTTTTTTTTTTTTTTTTTTAATATAACTCAGTAGCAACAAAAAGCCAACAAGTTTGGCAAATTAGGTGTGTTGTTATGGAAACAAGGTGATAGACTTTGTTTTGCTGTCACATTTCCCTCCCTCAAAATGAGAAAAATTCACATGTGAGCTCAGTGTAATGGTGTCATTTTATTCTTGTCTTTTCCATCTGTGTTCACCACTTTACAAAGACAATTTTTTAAAGGGAATATGTAATTTACTGACAGCAGTGGTGATGAGAGGAAGAGAGAGTAATGATGGAGAAGAGAGAAATAGAGAAGGGGAGAGGGAAGAAGAAGAAAGGGTGAAGGAGGTGTAAGCACAGCAGATGGATGATGCTACTGGACAGTATTTCATGTCCGACTGTGCTGACTGCTGCTGCGCTCACAGCAGGGTGTGTGCATGTGTACTTGCTTATCTTGTGCTTCAAATGGGAAATGGTACATGTGCATGTGGGAGAGCGAGCACACGCGTTATCCTTAGGTTACAAGATCTGAACGTAGTGTGTGTGTGTCCGCTGTGAGAGTAATTCAGCCCAATTAATTGGTTTGAGATTGAAAATGAGATGAGGACACAGCTGAGCTCATCCCCCCTGCTTTTACTCCATCCCTGTCTGCTCACCCCCCTTTTCCTCTCTCCCTTTTTTTTTTTTTTTTTTAAATCATTCTGGCATTCATTTCACTCACTTAAACCCTTTAGATTTAAATACATTTATCATGGTATGTATTTTGCGTAACACACAGCACTGGTAGCCAACTTTTATAAACACACACACAGATTGTTACTGAAATTACAGATATTTTGCAAAAAAAAACAAACAAAAAAAAACAAAAAAAACAATGAGGACAAAAAAAAAAAAAAAGGGCCTTGCATGCAGAGAGAAATGTGACAAGTAGAAATGATAAGAGTAATATCTCTGTGAGACTTGACTGTTTAACAATGACCTTTTCAGAAAAATGAGTTTGGCCAGTTTAACCCTGATGTATTGGCTTAGTGTGTGTGAGTGCGTTGTGTGTGGCGCTCAGTCTCCCTGTCTCTCTGCAGGGTGACACACAGAATGCCGATTGGTCCTCGGTCTGTTGAGCAACTCAATTATACCTCTTAATATCACTAACACCATGAGACCTCAAACAGCGAGCCTATTAACACTACACATAGTAATGTTTCCATTAGTTCAGAGGACATCATATAGACTTACTTTCACTTCCTGTAGACTTAGATTAACCAGAATGCTGCTACTGGCAACGCTGCCCTTTTTTAGTGTAAAGAAGTGTAATTAATAATATTAATTTAATAACATTACCCATTTTTGTAGTATTATCACTTTTTTGCACAATATAAAGAAGTGGCCATGTAATTGCTTGAACTTTAAAAAGGTTTAAGTGTTTACACAAAAAGTACAACAATATAGTGCATCGTTTCAGTGTAGTGTGTTCAGTGTAATTCAATGTAACCAGCTCCAGGAGTCCATACCTCCACCCTGAGGAGAGTCCCCAATTTCACATCCACATTAAGCGATTCATGTATAAATGAAGACCATTAAATCATGTTAAAACATTACATTCAAGCTCAAGTACTAAATTCTGTTCTGTGGAAGGAAATAATAAGGTACTGTTGGAGTCAAGCTTTAGCTTAATCATCAGAATATGAATGTTGCTTTTGCTGCATAAATGCTTGTCTGTGTGGTTCTGGTCAAAGGGTCAGACAGAAGAAATGGGTAGAAGATGTGGGGGCAGTGGAGGAGGAATTCTTGTGGAGGAGGATTGATGGGTGGATCACATGGAGAGAAGGTTGAAAGGGAGGAAAAGTGGAAGGAGGTGAAGGAATACAGGAACAAGATGAGGAATAAATCGGACCCTGTGTGAGTGTGTCTGTTTCTGCCCGTCTCGCGCTCTGTATGTGCGTGCATGAATGTTTGGCTTGGGAACACATTTAACAAACTATGACAAAAACACGAAGCCTAAATTTACATATGTACTCAAAAATGAATAGAAGAGTCACACGTGTAGCTCTTTTCTAAAATGTATACTGTGGCTACCTTAGAGCTCTGTCTCATAAATATCTGTTTTTGTTTAGATTTTGTGGATCGTCTCAAAATTACCAGTGAACAATTATCATTTCTATAATATTTGTGAAGCAGCTGTGGAGACTGAATGGTTCATTATCTGCAGTATTTAATACCATCAAAAGATTATGAGAATGTGGAGAAATTGCTGTGTATGTAAAAAAAGTAAAATCAGTGGATGGATACCTCTGATCTTAAGGCTGACATGTGGTACTGCATGAAAATCACTGCATAGGTTAGGAATGCTTCCAGAAATCATGCCTGTGAGTGCAAGTCATTGTGCCATCAACACTGAATGAGTTGTAACCAGGCACAAAGAAGCAGCTGTATGTGAAGGTGATTCAGAAACAAGCTCATATAAAAAGGACTGAGGAAAAGTGGAAACCTGCTCTGTGGTCAGACAAATCTAAATTGGATGCTTAACTGGCAAAAAAAAAAAAAAAAAAAAAAAAAAAAAGATATCAGGCCCATCTTATCTTACAGGCCTCATAGTACCATATCACCCAAATAGAGCACTTTGCTGTCACACTGCAGGCTTACTTGTGGTTGTTAGAGTATTTCAAAGTGGAATGAGAGGCAGACCTTTCAGTTTTTAGGCTTCTCTTCTGTGGAACCAGCTTCCAGTTTGGATTTGGGAGACAGAAACCCTCTCTACTTTTAAGATAAGGGTTAAAACTTTCCCCTTTGATAAAGCATATGAATCCTTGTTTACTTATTCTACAACAAGTCTAGGCTGCTGTGGGAGAATTTTTAGCTGACTGTATTGTCTCTTTCCATTAATATGAAACTACCATAATATTAGAGGTTGTTTATTTCTTTGTAAGTGAGAAAACTTACAAATTCAGCAAAGGATCAAATAATTAATCTTAATAACCCCAGGCCACACACTCCTTGGCTAGTTAATGTCCATTTGACAACCAGCTGTCAACCATCTGAGTGGTTGCTGAAGGTGTCATGAGCTGTGTGCAGGCAGGAATGGTGGACCCAATGTGCAGAGGCAAAAACGTGAACTCAAACATAACGAAACTGAGAATACCAAAATAAACTTACACACGCAGCGCACGCAGCGCACGCAGCGCACGCAGCGCACGCAGCGCACGCAGCGCACGCAGCGCACGCAGCATAGGATGAGGGAGATCACAACACTGACAAAGGAAAACACAGGCCTTAAATACACAGAGGGAGCAATCAGGGAATGGGAGACAGGAGGGAAACACAGCTGGGACAAATCAGGGCTAACGAGACAAAGGAAGCAAAACCAGATACATTAACATGAGACACGGACTTTCAAAGTAAAACAGGAAACATAACACAGAGACGCAGACTTGACAAGGGGATACAGCTGACAGGGGAGACAGAGCAACTATGGAACACAGAGACATAAACCAATAGACCGAGAACTCTAACAAAGAAACCAAAAGGCTAGAAATGATAAATAATATAAAAAAACAGTTCAATAATAACGTAAAACCGAAAACTCAGAAGGTTGTTGGCAGACACTATGAAATTCACTGCTAAAGCTGTATTCAATGGAAAGGAAAATGGAAGACACAGAAATATACAATTTCAAGTGGACCTTAGTTGTTGTATCCAGAACCCAGAAGGAAATAAATTAAACACGAAGACAAACACACAAAAGAAAAGAAAAGAAAACAAAATTCTCTCACTTTCCAGTTTAGGTTTGAAATTCTGATTTGTTTAAACTACAAGTTAACCTATATTAGTTCCTTAAGGGGTTAACCTGGATTTATTATAGCTGCTGTTCTCTATCTCTGATCGACATGAGTCGACTAAAATAAATGACCCAATATAAAATACACTTACTGTCATCTTAGCCATCAGTGTGTTCAAGAACACAATCCTCATTTTAGTCGAGCAAAACATATTTTATCTGCAAAGGCTGAAAATTGGACACTATCACCCTCAAAGATTTCAAATACAAATGCATCTAGTCCCAACTTGTTGTTGTGTTGATTAATTATTTCCCCTCCCTTATGTTTTTTTTGCTATTTATGTTCGTAGAATATCCTGCTCACTCTCGTCCACTGTTGTTTTTTTTAGCCAGCGAATGGCACTGTGGTTCCAGTGGTTGGCTACCACTAATAAGTTTCACAAAGGAATAATAAAACAAAAACAAAAGTACAAAATAACAACAACAATGAAACTATAACTACTAAAACTTACTTAAAACATACTTGAAGGACAGCTTGCATTTTCTTTATCAAAATATTTTGAAGAAGTGATTAGAGACACTAAATCTTAATTAAGGTATTAAATAATGTAAATAAGTGTGAAGGAAAAACTCCCTTTTAACAGGAAGAAACCTCTCAAGGAGTGAAACCAGGATCAAGGAGGTCCAGCCATCTGCCACAATTGGTTGTGGGTGAGGGAAGCAAGACTGGACAAAGACATGCTGGAAGAGAGCCTGATTATGTATAAATGTATACGTGTATGTATATGTATAAATGTATTATTATTATTAAATAATGATTAAATAAAAACAAATGAATAAATGCAGAGTGGTGCATATATACATAGTGAGTGAGTAATGGGGGGATTTTGTGCTATGAAATCAGTTATTTAAGTGATCGTATGTGACAAAATGTATTTTAAATTTGATTCTGGATTTAACAGGAATCCAATGAAGAGAAGTCAGTATAGGAGACATATGCTCTCTCTTTCTAGTCTCTGTCAGTGTTCTTGCTGCAGCAAAAGCAAAGAAAATATCTATCTGGAGACAGATAGATATGTATACTTACTGGCCCCCATGCTGTGCCAAGTCACTGGTGTGTACGATTTTGTATGATTCTCACAGTGTGAAAAATGTCCCTTGTGTCTGAATCGGAGAATTATCACCAAGGAAATGACCTTTCTGACACTTCACCTTTGACCTCTGCTGTGAACCCTGAGAGGGGGGACTATGCCGGATAAGCCTGTTCCCAGAAAGACAGTTACAGCACAGCAGGAGGCAAAAAGTACTCTCTCTCTCTCTCTCTCTCTCTCTCTCTCACACACACACACACACACACACACACACACACACACACACACACACACACACACACACACACACACACAAGGAAAATACCATTAAATAGCTTTGTGAGCATAAATGCAGATGCATAGTCCATATGAAAACACATAGTACTTTTTTTTTTTTACAGTATCAACAATCCTGGGAACTGCTGCAGGAACAAAAATTTCCCTTTGCTGCCTTACTGTGTGTTTGTTGTTAAAATAGCCTAGCCTCAGAGCAATACAGACTATAACAGTAATGATTAGGGTTGCTTCAAATATTAAAGCTGGAGAAAGTAGCCATAAGAAGGAGAACATGTCTGGATCGCTTGGATAGTGACACAACCAAGTAAGGTCAACCAATCAAGATGCAATTGAGGTACCGATGCTCAGCTTTAATTCAAGGAGTTTAACAAAAGTATTCCTTTAATGTTTTCAGAATTTATGACCATTTTTATACATAGTCTATTTTCAGAGGATGAAAATAATTGCATGATTGACTGAGTTTTTTAGCAAGGTGAGTAACTAAATAAATTTTATTTATATAGCGCATTAAAAATAATTTAATAATAAACCCCCCGCCCCCCCAAAAAATCACAATTCACAGCAGTTCACACTAAACATATTTACACTATTCACACACAACAAGCCACAGTTCCAGGGATCAGCTACCTCAAAAAGCCTGACAAAAATGGTATGAGTATTTAGATTTAAAGACAATCACCACTCTTTAGTCAGTTGGGAGATCATTCCAGAGTGACAACAAAAGCATGACACTCTTTCAGGTACGATCAAGAGTGATTGTGAAGCAGACCTTAATGATCTTGAGGGAGTGTGTGGATGCAGCGTGTCTATATGCAGGTGCAAGGCCATTTGAGGTTTAAATACAAATAGCTTCACTTTATACTGGATACTGTAATGCATAGGGAGCCAGTGCACAGCTGCCAACACTGGAATAACACAAACTGTCTTTTCTGTTTTGTCCCATTCAGTAATCAGGTTGCAGCAATTTAGACTAACTGTAAATGAGCAAGACAAGATTTAATAACTTCAGTCTACAGTGCATTATAATAGTGCAGTTTAGATGTACCAAAAACAAGCACAACACCTTCAAGATCTGATAGATTTAAACAAATGTTTCAGTTTGGAGATTGTTCTCAGTTGGGAGAACCTGCTCTTGACCACAACATGGGTTTGTTTGTCATATTTCAAATTTGAGTCAAAGATCATCCTTAAGTTTTAACCAGGGATTAAAAGGAATTAAAGAGCCCAGGTTATCTTTCAACCTCTCAGATAATATTGTAGGGCCACACAATATGACTTCTGTTCTGACCTAAAGGGAGCATGTACAAAGGAAAATGAACAGGCCACATGATAGATCCTTGGAGAGCAGGTGAGGCCTGTTCTCTCAGTCTTGTATAAGAAATTAAGCAGATAAAATTTCTGGAATTGATTCTAAGTGACCATAGGTGAGGGTAGGGACGTAGATTGACCAGTAAATTGAGAGCTTCGCTTTTACACTCAGCTCTCTCTTCACCACAACAGACTGGTACAGCGTCCGCATCACTGCAGCCTCTGCACCAATCCGTCTGTCGATCTCCCGCTCCCTTCTCCCATCACTCGTGAATAAGACCCCGAGATACTTAAATTTCTCCACTTGGGGCCGGGTCTCGTCCCTGACCCTGAGTGGGCACTCCACCCTTTTCTGGCTGAGGACCATGGCCTCAGATTTGGAGGTGCTGATTCTCATTCCCACCACTTCACACTCGGCTGCGAACCGTTCCAAGGCTAGCTGGAGGCCATCACCTGATGAAGCCAACAGAACCACATCATCTGTGAAAAGCAGAAATGAGATCCTGAGACCACCAAAGTGAAAGCCTTCTGCCACTTGGCTATGCCTAGAAATTCTGTCCATAAAAATTATGAATATGAATTATGAATTATGCATCGGTGACAAAGGGCAGCCCTGGCGTAGCCCATCACCCACCAGGAACGAGTCCGGCTATGCAGATCAAACTCTTGCAATGGTCGTATAAGGACTGAATGGCCTGTAGCAATGGGCCAGACACCCCATACTCCCGGAGCACCCCCCACAGGACCCCCCGAGGGACACAAAACACATGTAGACTGGTTGGGCAAACTCCCATGTGTCCTCGAGTATCCTCGAGAGGACAAAGAGCTGGTCCAGTGTTCCATGACCAGGACGAAAACCGCATTGTTCCTCCTGTATCCGAGGTTCGACTTATGGAGGAACTCTCCTCTCCAGCACCCTGGCATAGACTTTCCCAGGGAGGCTGAGGAGTGTGATTCCCCTGTAGTTGGAACACACCCTCTGGTCCCCTTTCTTAAAGATGGGGACCACCACCCCGGTCTGCCAGTCCAGGGGTACTGCCCCTGATCTCCATGCAACATTGCAGAGACGTGTCAACCAGGACAGCCCTACAACGTGCAAAGCCTTCAGGAACTTGGGGTGGACCTCGTCCACCCCAGGGGCTCTGCCACCAAGGAGTTGTTTAACTACCTCAGTGACCTCGCCCCCAGAGATTGGCGGGTCAACCCCTTCGTCCCCAGACTCTGCTTCCGCCATGGAAGACGTGCCAGTGGGATTGAGGAGGTCCTCGAAGTATTCCTTCCACTGCCTGACAATTTTCTCAGTC
The DNA here is from genome assembly GCF_036321145.2 of Pelmatolapia mariae. Taxonomy (NCBI): domain Eukaryota; kingdom Metazoa; phylum Chordata; class Actinopteri; order Cichliformes; family Cichlidae; genus Pelmatolapia; species Pelmatolapia mariae. Next base: position 3,073,868 of record NC_086230.1, on the reverse strand, counting down.
GAAGTCAGCAGCACTCAACCCGCACTATACAGAGTGCAGGTAGAACACCGCTTTCCCCTCCTGAGTCGCCTGACGGTTTGCCAGAATCTCTTTGAGGCAGTCCGAAAGTCTTTTTCCATGGCCTCTCCAACTCCTCCCACACCCGAGTTTTTGCTTCAGCCACTGCCCGAGCCGCATTTCGCTTGGCCTGTCGATACCTGTCGGCTGCCTCCGGAGTCCCACAGGCTAACCAAGCCCGATAGGACTCCTTCTTCAGCTTGGTGGCTTCCCTCACCTCAGGTGTCCACCATTTGGTTCGGGGGTTACCACCATGACAGGCACCAACTACCTTCAGGCCGCAGCTCCGTGCAGCGGCTTCGGCAATGGAGATGCTGAACATGGTCCATTCAGACTCAATGTCCCCAGTCTCCCTCGGAATGCTATTGAAGCTCTGCTGGAGGTTTGCGTTGAAGATCTCGCGGACCGGGGCCTCTGCTAGACGTTCCCAGCACACCCTCACTGTACATTTGGGTGTCCAGCGTCCTCCCTCGCCACCTGATTCAACTCACCACCAGGTGGTGATCAGTTGACAGCTCAACCCCTCTCTTTACCCGAGTGTCCAAAACATATGGCCTCAGGTCTGGTGATACGGTTACAACATCGATCATCGACCTATGGCCTAGAGTGTCCTGGTGCCACATGCAGTTATGGACACTCTTGTGTTTGAACATGGTGTTCGTTATGGCCAAACTGTGGTTTGCACAGAAGTCCAATAACAAAACACCGCTCGGGTTCAGATCCAGGAGGCCGTTCCTCCCAATCACGCCCTTCCAGGTCTCACTGTCGTTGCCCATATGAGCATTGAAGTCCCAGTAGGACAACAGAGTCCCCAGGAGGAGCACCCTCCAGTGCCCCACTCAGGGACTCCAAGAAGGCTGGGTACTCTGAACTGCCACTCGGCACATAAGCACAGATGACAGTCAGGACCCGTTCCCTGACCCGAAGGCGAAGGGAACAAACCCTCTCGTCCACTGGGAGAAACCCCAACATACCAGCAGCAAGCCGAGGGGATACCAAGATACCCACCCCAGCCCGACGCCTCTCACCAGGGGCAATTCCAGACTGAGACAGAGTCCAGCCCCTCTCCAGGAGACTGGTTCCAGAGCCCAGGCCATGCGTCGAGGTGAGCCCGACTATATCTAGCCGGTACCTCTCAACCTCACACAGTAGCTCAGGCTCCTTCCCCACCAGAGAGGTGACATTCCATGTCCCAATTGCCAGTTTTGGTAGCCGGGGATCGGTCCGCCAGGGCCTCCGCTCCTGGCCGCTGCCCAACTCACATTGCACCCGACCCCTACGGTGCCTCCTGCGGGTGGTGGGCCTGCAGGAAGATGGGCCCATGTCCCTTTTTTGGGCTGTACCCCGCCGGGCCCCATGGACTAAGGCCCGACCACCAGACGCTCGCCCTCAGGCACCCTCCCCGGACCTGGCTCCAGGGCGGGGCCCCGATAACCCTATCCCGGGCAGCGTGAACTGTTCCCTCGATGGTCTTTTCATAGGGGTCTTCTGAGATAGGGTGAGAAGTTCGGCCATTTGGGAGGGGCTCAGAGTAGAGCCGCTGCTCCTCCACATCAAAAGGAGCCAGTTGAGGTGGTTCGGGCATCTGACAAGGATGCCCCCTGGGTGCCTCCTGGGTGAGGTTTTCCGGGCATGTCCCACCGGGAGGAGGCCCCGGGGCAGACCCAGGACACGCTGGAGAGATTATATCTCTCGGCTGGCCTGGGAACGCTTTGGTGTTCCCCCGGATAAGCTGGAGGAGGCGGCTGGGAAGAGGGAGATCTGGGCTTCTCTGCTCGGGCTGCTGCCCCCGCAACCCGGCCCCGGATAAGTGGAAGAAAATGGATGGATGGATTATTCTAAGTGTTGAAGTAATATTTGGTAGCTGCTCACTTGCACTCTCAACATGAGGTCCAGAGATGTTGATACAAATGAAAAAGACAATTATTATGCTGAAAACTCAAATAAACCTATCACAGAGATAGTAAAGACAAAGAGAAAAAGACCTAGAAGACAACTAAAGTGGATGATACTAGAATTATTTCCTTGTTTAAGAAAAAAAAACCCTTCACAACATCTAGCCAAGGACACTCTTGAGGATGTAGGTGCACCATTGTCTAAGTCTATAATCAAGAGACACATAATTGAATGCAAATACTGAAGATTTACAACAAGGTACAAGCCATTGGCATGCTCAAGAACAGGAAAGTCAGATTAGATTTTACCACAAAAAACCATTCAATTCTGGTAAAGAAAACAATCTGTGGACAAATGAAACCAACTGAATTTAGTGGTGAGAAACAGCTTGTGATCATCATTCGTTGATGATATTGGCTCCACCATAAACACAGTGCAGGCCATGTTACTACTAGTGGAATTGGGTCACTAGTTTTTATTGATAATGTGACTGCTGCTAGCAAGACCAGAGTGAATTCTAAAATTTACAGGGATATACTCTCTGCTCAATTTTAGAAAGAAAATTTATTGGTCTTAATTTATTGCCAAATCAGTCACTTGATCTCAACACAGTAGAACGTGCTTTTCAGTTATCAAAACTGAAGGCCAAGAATTTTGGGCCTCTAAAAATGAAAAAGTCACATCTTTTATCTTGTAGTGCAACATTGCCACTCTTGTTTTTGTCCCATTATTTTGTTCTTGTACAATGCAGAAAAACTGAGGGAATAAAAGACACAGGGAAAAGAACAAAAACCCATAAAGAAATCAAACCCACTTATAACATTAGAATAATTCCCAGATTGCTGGACTTTCTCTTGTTGGAGTCAGGAATTCAGCATGGGAGAGGGAAGTGGATATGGGAAAGAGATTTGATCAACCAACTCAGATATTTTTAAAAGTCTAGTTTCACACGTTATTTCAAACAAAATTAAGAAAAAAGTCCAATATAGCAATTATGACAAATATTTTGGATGTAAAATTACTTTAAATTCAGGAAACAGTTTAAATGTTAAAATGCCTTTTAAGTAGAAAACATATGTTACTGTGCTGGAAATGACGTAAATCACATAAACTCCCATAACCACAGTCTTCCTCTCTCTCCTTTCTCATTCTTCCTTTCCCCATCTTCTCTTCATTCCTAATCTGTGGAACATTTTTAAGCTTTCCTGCTTCTTTTCCTTCTTCTCCTGTTCCTCAGTTCCCTTCTGTCCTACTACTCTTTCTTCAAAGTGACTTTGGTGTATGGATGAATGTGTGAATGCCTTTATTCTTATCCTAATGAAGATTCATGATGCTGTCAGTGAGGAGGTATGAGAGAGAAAGAGAGAGAGAGAGAGAGAGAGAGAGAGAGAGAGAGAGAGAGAGAGAGAGAGAGAGAGATACATTGAGGAGACTGAGGACTGTGTCCTGCTTGGATGCAGGCATTATAAATGCAAGATAATGTGTTTACTGTTAAATGGATTTTACTTATATAGAGCTTTAATTTTAGTGAATGAAATTCTAGTTTATCAGTTTTCTACTTAGTACCAATTAACAGGTAAATGTCTGTGTCTGTGTGTTGCACCTGTAGTGTTTGTAAATGCAGCTTTGAACCAAGCTAATGGTACTTAGCTACTCCTAATCACTAAAATGTAGCCTTTATTTGTTCTGCACATGCTGCACAACTAAGATGTCCTACAAAGATGATGTTGTATAACATTATTTTTTATAAACTTCTGCTAGTTGGGCCAGATTGTTTGGGTAGAATTGGAGGAGAAAGACATAGAAAACTTACTTACTCACCTGTAAGTCCTGCTCTCATACAGGCTTTTAAAAAAATACCATTCCAACAAAAACACCAACAACAAAAACAATTAATCTTAGAAATGCATTTTTAAACAGAAAATAATGTGAGTAATTCTTCTTTTTCCCTCTTCTTTTTTTGCATGTACTACTCAGAATTGCCATTGTTTTGAATGCATGCATATGTGCACATATTTAAGTGGGCCATCTGTGCTGTTTTGACCGATCATGGTGGGTCGTCTGGTCCAACAACAACTGGAACGATTTCTTGTCCCTTGAAACATAGATAACCTGGATAACTTAGCACTTCATACACTATATAGAAAAAATATCTTACTGTAGTCTGTGAAATATATCTAGTAGAAGAGAACAACATTACAGATTTACAGTATATCCTTTATTGGAGAATACTATGTGATAGTGATATACATATACACATATATGTCAGGCCACAGCGAATCTCATGTACAGTGTGGTCCTTAGTAAATCTGTGTTTGATATCTCTGCTGCTCAGCTACTGTGAAATTTGTACAGACATGGCTGGATTGCCACAATATTTGGTACAGATATCCATAGACCCCTGTTTAATAACAAACAAACAAATGAAAACAAAACAAAATAACTGCACTCTGGCCAAACTGTTTGAATGGACAGTGCAGAAGCCAGGTGGTTTTAGATGTGGGGAAACCAATAGTTTTCACACTCCTAAAATGGATATAATATTCTAATTATATGGATTCCAAATTTCCAATACCTGAAAACCATGCAACAGGATTCTTCTTCGTGAACTGACTGATTAAAAAATAAAATCAGTTGGTTCTTTCACATTTAAAATTACTGACAGTCATTTTGGAGATATACTGTAAAAATCTGTGCTGCGCTAACCTGATGCAGCCTTCTGGCATTTGTTGTTTAGAAATTGTTTTTATTCTGCAGAAAGAAAGAACCAATCAGAGCCAGAAATGAAGAGACAAAAACATGGAACAATATAAAGTCATACAGGAAAGTAGGAAGGAAGGAGGAACAGAAAGAGGAATATAAGATGGGAAGGAGAAAAGACTGAGGAGAAGAGGATAACAGACTGTTTGAAAGAAACAATTTGATTCAATTTTCCACTCAATAAAATACAACCATCAGCTCTACACACACACACACACACACACACACACACACACACACACACACACACACACACACACACACACACACACACACACACACACACACACACACACAGTGTCTGTCTCCAGAGTGGTGTTTTAATTGAAGCAGGTTATGGCCGTATCTCGATGAAATTGGAAAAATTAATCAGCTGGAAAATGGTGTGTTTTCTTCCCTTGGGCTTTCCAGCCATCACTCTCGCCCCCTCTCTCTCCATCAGTCTGATATGAGATAGCTGGCAAATTAATTTGCATGACACAACTTTGTTTGTATAAGGATTTACTTGGTGTGTTTATTTGGATAAAGATTATGTGGTATGTCTATTTATGTGTTTTTTCATGTATGTTAGACCTATGTGTTTGCTTATACATGCATCCTGACATGAAACTTGTGATCCCAAAAGTAACCCTGTCATGGACATTCACACATCACTTTAGTTCTTCAAGTGCAAAGTCATTACAGTAATGATGAGTGACAAATTCATTAATTAACTTGTTAGAGTTTGATGTGGCAATGGTGAAGTAGTGTGGAATGATGCAAAGAGAACTTTATTTAGTTGTACTGGTCTCTAGTACAAAGGCAGTCAAGGCTGAAGCCAGAATTTTAGAAATGGACACTGTAAAAAGTGACAGGAAATTTTAAAGTAATATTCCAACATCAGGCACTAGTCATGAATCACTATCCATAACATTTGTAGTGTACACCAAACAATGTCTTTTTCTGGGTTATGATAAAAACCAAGTAAATCTTGGGTCATTACAGAAATGTTGAGCAGAACCCCCCCACCACACACACACACACACACACACACACACACACACACACACACACACACACACACACACACACACACACACACACACACACACACACACATTATTTGACATTCCTCTCTGACTTAGTTTTCTTCTCTGATTAGTGAAACCAACACTTTTGGGTGCGTAATACACCCAGCAGTAGATGGTATGTGATTGGTGATCTGTGCTTACCTGTACTGGAATTTCATCTCCTTTCTGTGTGCGTACTGACCTTGAGAGTTAGAGTCAGGTCAGCAGAATGTATAAGTGGACAGTAACAGACAGATGGACAGAATATGATGTAATCCCGTTTCCTTCAGTGTGAGGGAGGAGACAGACTGTCACCCCCCAGGCTGGAAGTGGATGACTGATTGTCCAATCACTTAAAGTGTTGCTGTCCATGCAACATTACTTCAGCCAATTGAGCATCACTTTATATTAATATGGCTATCAGTCTGCCTGTTTACAAACAAAAAACCAAAACAGTCAGAGGAATCTAGTCTGACCACAACTATACCACATGCACTTTTAACAATGTACGATCAAAATGTAAAAGAAAAATATATCAACTATGTATTTAATATAGAGTGATCAATATAGTAACATAAACTTAAACCAAACCCATATCTACCTGCCTCTCCTTGGTTAATCTGTGTTTTGGTGTCTGTGCTACATAATGTCTTACCAACAATGAAATAAGACAGGGTTGAAAATCAAGCAGGGTGGGGGCAAACCTTTGTGTAAGTGTGTATTTGTGTTTGTGTATGTGTATATGCGTGTGCTACTTTGCTTCAGTGCCTCCTCTTTGGCACTGTAATGCTAATGACTAACCCCAGAGCTAACACACACACGCAAATGAATTTCTTGGTTGGCTATCTAAGAGGTGACGGTGCACCTCTGGGCAACAGCACTGCTCTAGTGAACATTCACACACGCACAAACATGTCCAGAAGTGTGTTTGTGCATATTTATTACATTTTGTTGCCAAACATTTTTATTCATTGTGCACAACACTGCAAATACATTGAGGTATGCACACAGGCCGACAAACGCACACACCCGAGCAAACAAGCAGTAAATCAGTAAATATTGTCAGAGAGCAGGAGACAAGGAGATAAGTAGAGTGAAGGTGGGAGAAAAGGAGACAGGAGGAATGAGCAATCAGATTGAAAACACATCTATATTTCCTGGAAGAAAAAAAATCTTTCTCTTTCTCTCTGTCATGTGCTCGCTATATTTCCTTCAACAGTGTGTGTGTGTATCTGTTTTCATGTGTGTTTTCAGAATATGTGAGACAAAGTCAACAACTATTTTGTTAAGTTGCCACAAAAGGTTGTCTGTGTTTGTATGTGTCAAGAAGTGTGTTAACTGAGGAGTGACCTCTTTTCTGGGAACTGTGCAATGCAATGTGTGTGCAGGAAATGGAAGAGACTCTTTCAGGTACCTTAGGTCATTGAGTGATTGAGTATTGCTTTTTTTCTTTGCTCTTTTTTAAACTGCTCTTTTCAAATCTGCTTTATTGACAGACTGATTTAATCTCAAAGGGATTAGGGAAAATGGAGGTTTTGAGCACAGTAGCAAAGAAAGATATAGAAAGACAGACATTTAACAATATAATTTATGTAGTGTCTCAACAGACCACAAAACTTATTATTAACTTCATATATTTGTAGAATATAGAGCACAAAAATGATATTCCCTATAGATCACATTATGTAGATTCTTTGCATGGGATGGGATTCATTGAGTGAGTGTATGACAAACAACAACAACAACAAAACCCCAAAACAAAACAATGTGTATGAATATTATGTTACAAGTGCTATGGCATAGAAAAGAACACTTATCTCTGTGTGTGCAGATCTAAATAAGACTTATGATTTAAATAAGAAGCCAGGCCAAGGGTGCCAACTTTATTTATAAAGCACTCTAAAAACAGCAACCACTGACCAGTGGAATATATGAATAAAAATAAACGAGCCTGAGCCTCTTCTGTTTTAGTGGCACATAAACCTGAGTATTATCTGCATAACAATGGAAAGCAAGTTTGTGATTTCTAAGAATGGAACTGAGGGGCAGCATATACAACGAAAATAGCAGAGGCCCAAGTATTGAGCTCTGCAGAACTCCACTTTAAAAAAAATGGAGCTCAGAAAGATCTGAAATCATTGACACCAGCATAAATAGTTCTCTAAGCCAAGTAAGATCTGAACCATTTCATGTGTAGCCATGTACACAATGCTCTAAGTGAGATAAGAAAATATTATGGTCCTCTGTGTGAAATGACACCAGTTAAGTCTAAGAAAAGAAGGATCAAATAGGCCTCTGAATCTGTAGCCAGGAGGATGCCATTAAAAACCTTTGAAGCTTGGAAATGTAAACTCCCCACAGAAAGGCCCTGGCCAGATGGCCCCAGGAACTTCATGGTGTGAGGCATCAGTCTTGACTACCATGCTGCTTTGCTTGTAATATCCATTTTATATCAATACCTTGAAAAATGCTTCTTCGAACTTTCTACGAAGCTGTTGTTACACTACGCTACAGTCCTTTTTGCTGCTTGTGAACATTACAGAAACATTTAAATGTGAAGCTGAACTTTTCTGGGTGGCCTGATGCTTGGTTTAGTTTTCTGTTGGCTAAAGTATTTTTCTAGTCATTTGAGTGTGTGTTTTTTAGGGGGTAAAGGAAATAAGAGAGGCCCACCCTGCCACCCTATGAGCATCATGACAGTTTTATAGTGACAGGGTGTGGAACTCAGACAAGATGGGGGTACAGGAGACAGAACATAAGCCAAAGAAAACACACAAAAATGCAATTAAAGGAGAGAATAAAAGAGAAAAGTGTGACAAGGCCACTTTGGAGGGAGATTCAATAGAGATGCTATCTGTTCCAGACTGCGCCTCTGAGCTGACATTAACATGAGCAGGGAAAGGATGGGTAGAAAAGCAGAGAATTGACAAATGAGTAAGAAATACAGAAAGGGTAATAGGAAAGTAAGGCACAAATACAAATAAAAAAACAGTGGTCAAAAATTGTAAGTTTAAAGGAGATTAAAATATGGAAGAAAAAGAAAAAACCTGAAAGAATGCCAAAAAAATAATACCTCAGTTAAAACTGAGGTTAAGCCTGAGGAGGACTGCATGAACAAACAAAACTACACGGAAGGGAAACAAAGTAGAGAGAGAGAGCAATGAGTGACTGAGGTCCCACTGAGTAGTGGATGAAGTGGAGAGATAACAGTGAGAAAGGTACCAGCAGAGACTATTTATTACCAGAAAGAAGGAGAGGCAGAAAAAAAACAAGGACAAATGTAAAAAAAAGAAAAGTTGTCATCCAAAACATCGGCTGGTTCTGTTTTGTCCAATCAGAAGTTAATAAAAGAATTAAAAGGTTTATTACACAGCAGCGATGGTAGAGGAATATTAAGTATATCCAGGTAGCGCTGAAAGATGAGTGTGCAATAATTAACAATTAATAGAAAAAAATACACAGTTACTTCGTAAGTGATTCATCATTCCACCTGTCACAAATGCCATTCTAAATAGATAAAATGGTCATTTTATCAGTTTGTGAGTAAAGTCAATATAGAATATATATGGTGCTCAAGGAAAGTTAGATTTTGTAATCCTGTAAATGTGACTAGAACAGTGGTTCTCAAATGCTATGCCTTGAGTCAGTGCCATGTGTTTTGGGAGACTGTGTGACAGCAGAAATTACAATATATAATCCAATATAAAGTTATGAAAGATTGTTTATTTACTGTATCTTTGTTTTTACATTCTTATTTTACATAAACATACTAATTTTACATACTTGTACTCATTTATGCTTTTGTTTGGGTTTGTGGCTCAGTTACTGGCTGCTACAGTATCTTTGGGCAACATACTGAACCCCAAGTTGCTCTCTGATCCATTTATTGGAATATCAGCGTTAGAAAGAAAGCTCTTTAAAAAAATAGTATTAAGGTCTTGATAGTGGCTAGGATTCTCCATGACCTTAGTCTGACTCTTCTTTAGCCACTCCTATAATGCCTTGTCTGTATGTTTTTGATTATAGTCATGATGAAACACCCGTCGAGAACCCATCTTCAGTGCTCTGGCTCAGGGAAGAGGGTTCTCGCACAAGATTGTAACATACATGGCCCTGTCAATTGACCTCTCAATGCAGTCAGGTCGTCCTGTACCTTTAGCAGAAAAACAACACATCTCATAATGTTTCTTCCTCCGTGCTTGACTGCGGGGATGGTATTCTTTGAGTTAGATAGATTAGATTACTCTATTACGAAAATAATAGATTGCTGCAGCCCAGCTTAGATCCAATTCTCTGTACTCGCAGGAGAAAAAGGCATGAACAACTTATCTTGTTTGCACAAAATCTTTACACTTGGTTCCTCTTTTTATCTTTCTTGATTTCACATCTTTTGAGATGACATGTGTCACCTATTTTGACACCCAGTCACCCAGGCTCTCATCATTTCTCTCTCTCCCTTATTTCAACATGATTTAAAACTAAATTCAAACTTCTTTTCTATTTTGTACTTTAATATGATTTATCACTAACTCCATCACATATGAATATTCAGTTAAATATCAGTATATTTTCCTTCATGTTTCATATATATACAAAAAACTTGAATTTTACAGCGTTTATTTATCGAATAAAATAAGTTAAATGTCACCGTTATTACTGTCCGGCCGGAAACAGGCCGGGGGTGTCCAAATTCAGAGGCTGCGTCCACCTGAGGACCCTTCGCGGTCTAAGTGGGCCAGGTCCTCCGAAAGCCGGGTAGACCGGAAATGAGCAACTGTGAAATTGGACGGTCTAGCCTTCAGAATTACGTCACCTCTGCCGTCTGCTCCTTGCTGTCTAAAATATAACAGGACGCTGGCGTAGATTCTCGACCAGAACAGAAGTGTGAGATGGTCGAATAAACTGCTGTTTTCACACAGCAGTTTATTCAGCTGTGTGAGAACCCCGGAGGAATCCTCCCGAGGGATTAATAAAGTTTTATTTAATCTAATTTAATCTAATAACTTTAATCTCTGCCAAACCAATTTACTCACCAACAAATAAAACAAATAAAACACAACTAAAGCACTGAAAAAGGCCAAACAATAACATGTTTAAGTTATTTGACGTTTACACAGCTACATTCTCGCCTGAAAATGTGTTAAAAGTTTATTTTGCGACCCAGAAAGATTAATAAGAGTAATATTAAAACTAAGTAGCTGCAGTAGTAGTAGCCATTGTTGGAAACTGGAATTGGCTGGGCCAATCTGGGATATGGTTTTCAGTTTTGTTGTCCGGGTGGAAAATCGGGAGAAATTGGGGAGAATGGTGGCTCCGGGAGATTTTCGGGAGGGGCACTGAAATTCGGGATTCTCCCGGAAAAATCGGGAGGGTTGGGATGTATGGCCTAGCATAGCCTGTAACGTTATTATGATGGACACATTTTATGAGTGAACTGACTTTAAGTGACTTACAGGTTTCTTTGAAAAACAATTTCTTATATCCAGGTTCTTCCTTTTTGCAGCCATCCTCCTCTCCTCCTCGCAGCGCAGGCTTGCCGCTACTAAAACTAAACAGAGCTCCCGCCTGAAAGGCACAGCCAATCACATTGGCCATATTTGTCACATGAGGTAGGACTCCAGTAGAGAACGTAATTTAACTCTTTCTGCACCGCTGGGTGAATGAGACGTTGACAGATCGTTTTTTCTTTCTATCGGGTTTGTTTTTCTTTACTGGAAGAGATCAAATTATTGGTGGGGACAATTCAATAATCGCTGGATATTGGTGGGGACATGTCCCTTCCGTCCATGCCAAATCTATGCCCTTGCAATAGACTCAATAAAGCTTCTTTTTTATCATAGTTGTGTTAAATTCAGAGATTCAGATTTAGATTAGTGGCTCCTTAGAGTCTGTGGCCACCCTGGCTGGGTTAAAGACACCAGTGTACCCTTGTCCCAGTTTCATTGCCAATTTATTAATAATCCTGCACAGAAGCTCAGAGACATACTAACATACAGAGGGATATGTTACAACTGTTTTTTTTTTTTTTGAAAATTCAAGTTTGTGGAAAGAATTTTGCAAAAAAACAAAACAAAAACAAAAACAAAAAAACCCTTGACAAAGTCTTGGCTTCTGGTTTGGCTTCTCCTCGTTCTCCTTAGCGTGTTTCATGTGTTATTGTCTGAATGGCGACATCTATTGTTCAGGAGAATACTGCAGCAGCTAAAGCTGAGGTTTAAATGACTGGTATATTGACAGCTTAACACAGAGACAAACAACCATTCACACTCACTTTTATACCTATGGAGAATTTAGAATCACCAATTAACCTGTTAGCCCACTAACGGCATATCTTTTAAATGTGGGAGGAAGACAGAGTACCTGAAGAGAACCCACACCACAAAGACACTAATCTGCCAAGGTCTAAGCTGAATCATGTCTACACATCTGTCAATTATAAATACTTTTCAAGGTATAGATGAAGTACTTAATTAAAAACTAGTAACTGCCAGAAATAAACATGAATTATAAGACCTGTTAACACACTCACAAAAATAATCTCTTATTCTGTATATGCATAAATATGTATCTAAAGACATGTTAAGCATTTACTTAGACTTTGTAAATGATGCAATTAATCATTAGCAGCTTCTAAATTTCTTAATTTTGGTTTTGTACTTGATGCAATAAGTTAGTTAGAAAAAGTCAATCAAATAAAAAAAAATGCTTGAGATAAGATAAGATAACCTTTATTAGTCCCACACGTGGGAAATTTGTTTTGTCACAGCAGGAAGTGGACAGTGCAAAAGTTATGTAGCAAAAATTAGAATAAAATAAGAATAAATACAGTACACAACTGTACAGAATAGAATAAAATAAAATACTATATACAGTAGAATAAAATAGAATAAAATATACAATAAGATAAAAATAGAATACAAATGCTATATACAACTGAGTAAAAATACAACGATGCCAGAAAAGATTATTGCACATTAGTGTTATTGCACATGTGTGGATGTGTGTGTTTGATCAGTTAAAGTCTTTGTTGTGGAGTCTGACAGCAGTGGGGAGGAAAGACCTGCGAAATCTCTCCGTCCCACACCGTGGGTGCCGCAGTCTCCCACTGAAGGAGCTGCTCAGTGCTGTCAGAGTCTCATGCATGGGGTGGGAGATGTTGTCCAACAGGGATGACAGCTTAGCCACCATTCTCCTGTCACCCACCACCTCCACTGGGTCCAGAGGGCATCCTAGAACAGAGCTGGCCCTTCGGATCAGCCTGTTCAGTCTCTTCCTGTCCCTGGCGGAGATGCTGCCGCCCCATAATATGAAGTATTATTTAATACCTTATGCATGCTTTATAGTATGAAGTAGTCTGAACTGTTTAAAGTATAAAGTGTATGATATGTCTTTGATATCATACACTAATCCAATTGTGTGCTCTATGATTTCTCCATAAACCTCAAAATTGCAGAAAACAAAAATTTTTGTCTTCTTTTTCAGTGACCCAAAGGTAGCAGGTCAGGTGAGAACCAAGACCAGGAACATGCTAACCATGTTTCAACAATTTTTCAGAGGGTTATATACCAAAAAGTTAATTCCTCAGTGCAAAACTGTTAACATAGAGTTCTACGGTTCTGGTCTGCTCTTCTGTTCAGCAGAAACAGTTGGAACTGTGGTGTGTTTGCTGTTGTGTGCCAGCCCAGAATTCACCAAAAAGTGCATTTTTTTCATGCACACAACACATCTAACACAATATTCAAACCTCTCTCCTCATACTCACATGAATTTATGTGAATCAGAAACTCTGAAATTCAAGAAAACACACTATCAGCAATCTATGGCAAAAATGACTGTTTGGACAGATGAAACAAGAAGAGCTGGGGTTTTGTAAACCTCAAACTCAGAGACAATTAAACACACACACACACACACACACACACACACACACACACACACACACACACACACACACACACACACACACACACACACACACACACACACACACACACACTTTTACAGCCTGCCATCAGGGTGTATTGTCCAAACAGCAGGTTGTGTTTTGGACGGCTTGCTCACTAGCTGGAGGGAGACAAATGATCATACACATTCATGCATCCACAGAAACAGCACTTCATCTCTGCCTGCGGGATGGGAGCTACAACTGACATCTGCTAAGTCTGCATGTGTGTGTGTGTGTGTATGTGTCTAAATGTCTTTATGTAATTTGATTTTCTTCCTACCACAAACATGTCTGTCTCTGTGTGCCTCTCTTTCAAATACACATCAGTTCAGACTACAGACTGCACCTGAACCACTCACATATAAAAAGGTCACGTAAAGAATTTTATTAGAAGAAGATCACAAGTCTTTGCTTTCTTCTTCATATGACTTAATGTGTCTTTTAAGTACTTACAGGCCAGATCTGAGTTTAATATACAATAGTACAAGATACTATATATCTTAATTCAAATTTTGATGATGTCACCTTTTAAATCTCTAAATCTCTAAACTCTCTACTCAAAAATAGTAGAGAGATTGGAGGTGCTGTTCCTTGGATTGCGTTCTTCTGGACAGAGATCTCTGATATTGTCCTGGGATCTGCTGGAGCCACTTATTCCTGTGCTGCCATGATTAGCACTTTTGTGCTGTATTTCAGTCCAGCTTTGTCCAACCACTGGCAGGATTTCTCAGTGTCAGCCACTTCTTCTCTTTGCTGGTGGCAGACGCCATGCAGTGGCCTGTCCTTCGATAATGGTTCCTCTTCTTGCTACTCTTCTTTCTTAGGTTTGTGCTGCCTGAGGTATTCACTGAGCAAATGACCAGTTGTAGTTATCGACCTGATGGCCATCTTACTCGTGGATATTTATTGTTTATTCCTGGATAGTGGTTCTGACACTCATTAGTCTTTGGCCTTCTTCCTTCTGCTTAATGTACATTCTCAGGGTGCTGGACTGGTGAAACCCCCCATGCATGGTAAGGAGCTTTTATTTCTTGATGTCTATGGCTTCTATCTTCTCCTTTTGCCAGCTTATTATCCAAGCAAGGTACCTGATCACCAGCAGGGTGAAGGTACTGATTTCCCAGATTGTTTTTCCCATATTTGCTGATAGTGGGTGGCCTCTTCATTTGCCTGTGGAATTCCCAGGTACTTTTAGCTGTCCTCAATGTCTGCAATGTTTCCTTAAGGCATGACATGAAGACAATGGTGGGTAGATCCAAAAATCTCAAATTTGGACTCATCAGACCAAAGCACAGATTTCCACTGGTCTAATGTCCGTTCCTTGTGTTTCTTGGCCCAAAACAAATCTCTTCTGCTTGTTGCTTTTCCTTAGTCGTGGTTTCTTAGCAGCTATTTGACCATAAAGGCCTGATTCACACAGTCTCCTCTGACCAGTTGATGTAGAGATGTGTCTGCTGCTGGAACTCTATGTGCCATTTATCTGGCTCTAATCTGTTAACTTGAGATTTCTGAGGCTGGTGACTCGGATGAATTTATCCTCAGCAACAGAGTTGACTCCTGGTCTTACTTTCCTGGGGCGTCCTCATGTGAGCCAGTTTCATCGTAGCGCTTCATGGTTTTTGGGGACACATTCAAAGTTAGCGATGTTCCGGACTGACTGACCTTCAGTCGTAGTGATGGACTGTTGTTTCTCTTTAGCTAATGGTTTTTGCCATAATATGAATTCTAAAAGTTGTCAAATAGGTCTGTTAGCTGTGCACCAACCTGACTTCTGCACAACACAACTGATGGTCTCAACCCCATTAAGAAGGCAAGAAATTCCACAAATGAACCCTGACAGGCACACCTGTAAAGTGAAACCAGTGAGCTTTGATCAATGGTTGTTGATCAATGCTCATGAGAATTTGCATATTAATGATCAAGGAACTGACCTCCCAGCCCATTGTTCCTTCAGTGGGCTGGTTTCAGTCATTATGCAAATGTACTGTTTATAAGAGTGAAACCTGCAGTCAGCTGAGACTGAAGAAGTCACTTGGATGAGCAACGAAACGTTTCTCCCACTGAAAACGCAGAACATAATCAAACTTTGGGGATTTACTTACCTGGATGATTGAGCATGCATCAAAACGTTTATTTTAATATAATAATAATAATAATAATAACAACACTTTGATTTGGATGGAGCAGTGTTTCATTTGATGTTAAAATCCATGTACTTACAAAATGGTAAAAATGGCCTGTATTTGTATAGCGCTTTACTTAGTCCCTAAGGACCCCAAAGCACTTTACACATTCAGTCATCCATTCATTCACACACTGGTGATGGCAAGCTACATTATAGCCACAGCCACCCTGGGGCACACTGACAGAGGCGAGGCTGCCGGACACTGGCGCCACCGGGTCCTCTGACCACCACCAGTAGGCAACGGGTGGAGTGTCTTGCCCAAGGACACAACGACCGAGACTGTCTGAGCCGGGGCTCGAACTGGCAACTTTCTGATTACAAGATAAACTGCCAACTCTTGAGCCACAATTGCCCAAAATACATCATGTCATTTTTTTGTGGTTGGCAGGCTCATTATTTGTCACATTATGCTGCCAATAACATAATCATAATCATGGTCTATTGTGTATAATATGTAGGTTTATGAGATTTGTTCATCATTTTTTTCTGTTTTTATTTAGCATTTACAGAGCATCCCAGCATGTTAAATCATGTTAAGCAGCATTTTAAGTTACATTAAGTCTTTTAGTCTCTTAAAGTGAAAAAACAACAACTTTTTTCTAGATAATAAGCATAATGAATCTGTAGTTATTCAAAGTTGTTCACTTACAGATTTTTGTATAGTGTGGATGGCTAGCCTTTCGTTATAGACGTGTAACCTCTGACCTTTGCTGTCTTCCAGCAAAGGACAATCATAGACACTCTGGTTTCAAAGGACATGCAGCTATGGCTGCTGCTATTTCTTTACAATTGTAAACACAAAGTTATTTTTCATATTTCAATATTATTAAAGAAACAACAGATAACATTTATAGCTTCAAATTAACTCGATCAAGGCTACTGTGTTTTTTCGCAATGCACAGAAAAGTTTGTACAGAAAAGAAGTCTTAAAGTCTTAAAAAAGTCTTTAAAAAAGTTTTAATGAGTTTAATGAGATAAATACACTTAACCAATTCTCCTGTGTGCTGTGGAATTTGAAAAATTAGATATTACATAATATGTACATGAGGAATGGGAATGTCATGTCCAGACTTGGCTCTGTCCTGCTCTTTCTCTCTCAGTGTAAAGTTAAACAATACAGAAGATGTGACTCTGAAGTTCTGGTCCAGAAGATGTTGACCTATATCAAAACACATTGCAGTGACAAGAAAATTATCTTTCATAAATCTGCATTACCAAGATTTTATTGTGTCTAATAACTTGTGTGCTAAATTTAATAAATTCTATTTCATTTTTTTTGCCTCTGTTGCTTTATTTCTATTTAATTGGTTATGTGCAATCGTATGTTTTCGTATTTTTTCCCCAATGCCACTACTGCATATTGTGAACATAGTGTCTATGCAGTAAAGCTTTTATTACAAAAACAACACACACACACACACACACACACACACACACACACACACACACACACACACACACACACACACACACACACACACACACACACACGATTGCTATTTGAACTTGTTGGGGAGAAACAGGCACACTAAGCTTTGGTGGGTCTAAGCTGATGTAAGATCAAAAGTTGAGAATTACTGCTGCTGTGTGATGGCAACATTTTTTTTAACAAAGTCAAAATTGAACTGACATTGGCACTGGTCCACTGCAGAGTGCAGAGCAGCTACCTTAACTCTACTCCCACATACATCAATTATCTTGTTAATATTATTACATCTTCACTGCGTACGACTGCGTGGTTACTGTGGCTCCTTTGAAAAAGAAAGCCTTAAATCAGATGTACTTGACTCACTGGTAAAATTCTTAAACATGCACCCTAAAGCAGGTAACTCGTAAGCTGGAGAGGAAATGGCATCTCACTAATTTAGAAGATCTTCACTTAGCCTGGAAAAACAGTTTGTTGCTTGAAAAAAGCCCCCCAAAACATAGAACATGCACTCATCACTGAGTGCAGAAAATAAAAACAACTCTAAGTTGCTGAACAGCACTCCAAGCTGACAAAAAAACAAGCCTTCCTTTAACCTTAACCAATAATGACTTCATGAAATTTTCACCAATAAAAGAGATGAGATGAATTATGTTGTGGTTATGAATCAATTAATTATAGGATGCTTTATTTGAAGAGTCAGGTTTCAGAACTCACTACACTAGTACAGCTTTAGTGAAGGTTACAAATGATCTTCTTATGGCCTCTGACAGTGGACTCATCTCTGTGCTTGTCCTCCTAGACCTCAGTGCAGCATTTTATACTGTTGACCATAATATTTTATTACAGCAATTAGAGCATGCAATAAGTCTTAAAGGTACTGCTGTGCAGCAGCTTGAATCATATTTGTCCAATAGACTCCAACTTCTTTATGTAAATAGAGAGTTTAAGGAGACTAATGGAGCACTGAGGTTAATTATGGAGTTCCACAGGGTTGCGTGCTAGGACCAATTCTGTTTACATTATACATGCTTTCCTTTGGTAGTATCATTAGAAGGCCTGACGTACATTTTCACTGCTATACGGATGATACCCAACTTTATATATCCATGAAGCCAGATAACACACACCTATTAGTTGCAGGAATCTCTTAAAGTGAAAAAGACCTGGATGACCACTAATTTTCTGCTTCTAAATTCAAATAAAGCTTCAAAATCTTGCAGTCTTAAAATCCTTAGAATTATGGTGTCTAACCAGATGCTTACTCTGAGTGGCATACCTTGGCTGCTAGTAACACTGTGAGGAATTTTGGAGTTGTTTTTGAAAAGGATATATCCTTCAATGTGCAAAAAAAATGTTGGATTGCTTTCTTCCATTTTTCTCTATAAGTAGAAACCTCCTGTCTCAGAGTGATGCTGAAGAACTAGTGCATGTATTTATTACTTCTAGGCTGGACTTTTGTAATTCATTACTATCAGGATGTCCTCAAAACTCCTTGGAAAATGCTACAGTAAGAGTGCTAACAGGGACTAATAAGAAAGAGCATAGTTCTCCCATACTGGCTTCTCAGTCAAGTTTGGAATTGGGAGACAGACACGCTCTCTACTTTTAAGATTAGACCTCAAACTTTCCTTTTCAATAAAGCATATAGTTAGGGCTGGATCTGGTGACCCTGAATCCTCCCTTAGTTATGCTGCAATAAGCCTAGGCTGCTGGACATTTTTAGGTCTTCATATTACTTAAAAACACAAGCCCCAGTGTGATAAAGCCTCCCTAAACATAAATTATTGCACTGAAATTATTACATGGTAACTTGACAGCCAAGGGATGTTTAAAAATTGGTAAATCTATTTGATAAACCATGACAGAATTTTTTGTTTTTATTGATTCAAAAACCCTAAAACAAAAACAAGGCAAAGCAAAATATAACTTTCTAAAGGCAACAACTGTAATTCCTATTAATATCTCTTATTACTTTCTCTTAGTCTCCTTCTCTTACTGTGTCATCACTTTAACTTCCGTCCCTCTCTCATGTCCTGCCCATAAATCAGACAGGGAATGAAGCACCTCTTAGCCGGTTGGGCTAAACCATGATTAATGTCACCATTAATTAAGCAGGATTTTCTTTTATTTCCAAAAGGCCCATCTCTCTGTACAGTAAGCCTCATGACAATTACAACTTGTCCACTAATGGATGGCTTTCCTCCTCTTTTCTGATGGGATAGATATGGAAATGTGAAAAAAGGAAACACTACGTGGTGAGAAAATGAAAGCTTTAAGCTTTTGCAGAGATGTTCTACAGAGGAAATGTTTGACAAAGAGTTTAACCTGTATTAAGGCTGAGTGACTTACACTGACCGAGTGTCTGGAACTTGTCTGAAAATCCCTGTTCTTTAAATAACTGACTGCCTTTGTTATTGACTATCTGACTATCTTTAGTTTTGAGACAAGTTATAAATATGACATTAATTGAGCTTCAGTACAAAATATAAATATATTTATCATATCAGTTCATTATATGAGAAATGTGTCAAATCTGTCGGGGCCTAAATATAGGTCTTGGGTTCTATATGTGATCAAAAGGTCTCAAAACGTTTTTACATGTATCAAATTTGCGTCCATCTTGTGGGTTCTTACCAAAGACTCAAGGTATCTACTGATTGCAGTATTTTAATGTGTGAGGTTTGTAACATCTCAAACCACTGAACCACAGCCTCAACTTATGAGTTATTTTGTTGCTTGTTATGTTTGTCATTTGACCAAATCAGGAGCTGAACAGTTATGTAAAACATGCAAGTAAACCACAGTAGAAGTATGACAACACAAACCTAGCCTAGTTTAACCTAGTTCACACAAAAAAATCTTACAAATATACACATGTCAAACACATGTTTTGTATGGAGCTAAAGTCAAAGTAATGCTTGCAACCTGCACCAGTTAAAATACAGAAAGGAAGAAATATAGTGCAGACAACAACAACAACAATAATAATATGGTGTGCATATTAAATTCACAAGAATCTCTTATTCATACTGCTTGCCACTGCTGTCAGTGCAATATTACATCCAGGTCTTATTACTAATATGCTGTACTGAAGAGAAGAACCTCTGACTATAGGCTTTCAAAATGGTGTTAGTAGATGTAGGTGAATAAATACAAGAATGAAAATTATACACCAGGAGAAATAAGGCAAGGTTCAAAATTTTTACAAAAAGAGACAAGATAAAGCTGAGTTCCAGCAGCACCGTGAAGATTCCAGTGTGGAAAACCACATTAGCATGCTCTTTCAATGCAGTTTTTCTTTGACTGTGTCATTGTATTACTTATTATATTTATACATTTTTTGTGACATTATATTTCTGTATGCCACATATAGTTTTTTCCAACATGAGTTCTTCATAAGAAGTATTTCTTTTTAGGACAGGACTTTTTTCTTTTTTTCATGATTTACACTGATTCATACAAATACATTAAAGAATAAACACATATAATATAAAATATATATAATCTAAAATGAAAAAGTACCATTTATATATTAAAACAAATCATAGGGGCCTAAATTCATAATCTCAAGGGACTCAATATTGTGATTACAGAAATATTACATATATTAATAGTGTTATAATTATATTCCAAAAAGTTTAATGTTTAAATATCCAAATAAATAAAGCTAAAAATAACAGTAGGTACATTGGTATTTCAATTGGTAATTATTATAAAGCATTTTTGTAACTTTGCATTATTTCATGCTTGAAATGCATAGAAATAATTTTACAGAAATGTGATAAAAAGCAGAACTGTATTGCAATTAAGTGCGTTAAGGAAAAAAAATGTTAAAAACAATTAAAAGTACCATTAGCAATTGCCATTACTCCAAATAATATGAAATAATATATTTATGTAGGTAACTGGCTAATTTGACTTTTTTTTCTTATGCTTTACTTTTTCCTCCTCTACTCTTTCAGAAATAATAATAATTTGCCACTCCACTCCACATATTACTTTTAATGAACCTGTGAAAAAAACCCTTATATCACTGAATATTACCATGTAACAATTTTTTTCTCGATTTATAATAAATATAGATTGCTACATATTAGCACAAAATGTAAAGCTATATATATGATAATATGTGTGTAGATCATAATGTGTAATACCACTATCAAATTTAAACAAATGTGCACAATAGAAATGCAAAATGTAAATTATGTTATACACAGAAAACTGAGTTTGATAACTTATAATAGCAACAGTAACATTTTTCCCTAAAATTGTTATATCAATAACATTAACTAGATAAAAGGTTAATGTAACATAAATCTGGATAAAAGATTTCTAATCAAGACAAAAAAGACAAAATGATCAGTGTGTCTAGTAAATTCATTAAATATCGTACAGATTCACTATTATTATGATTCTTGATATTATTATTATTAGTGCAGTATAAAAGTATTAGAAGTGGTAGTAATATAGTAAAGAATACGATTAGGGACAAAAACAAAAAAAGACAAACATCCTATGATGTAAAGGGTGGAAGGCCAACACTCATACAGCTTCCTGTATGGCCACTTGGAGGCACTCTGACATCACCCATGTACACTATGGCCATCATGGTTGCTTTCACTCTCACACGATCATAGCCCTTTTACCTGCTCTATCTATCTATCTATCTATCTATCTATCTATCTATCTATCTATCTATCTATCTATCTATCTATCTGTCTGTCTGTCTGTCTGTCTGTCTGTCTGTCTGTCTATCTATCTATCTATCTTACTTGTTTATCCAAAAAGACAAAACAAATTCAGGAGTGCTAGATATGTTACAGAACAGGTCAGGAGAAGCATTACGTCATCCTACCATCCCATGTTGTTGTCCACTGCTAATTCTACGGTGACAGTAGCGGTGATTAAATCAGCAGTGCAGTAATGAGTTCTTGAGATTATTGTAGATCAGCTGAAGCACTCTAAGAGCTTTTCGGTCACATTTACAGTACAACAATCTCCAAAACTTGACTCCATTTCCTACATTTGACTCCATACAGGAGAAAAAATATGTTTTTCTATGGGCAATTTGTTGCCTTGTGCAGAAAACAGTGCAGTAAATACATCAAAACTAATGTGTGGTTCCAGAACAAATTCATTTTCAAATTCTAGTTGTAAATATAGCTACCAGTAGTGAAATACTGTCTTCTGTATCTGCAGTAGTATTCAGTAATTTTTATAAAATTATTTGTATCTCATATCATTTGCAAGTATATTGTAGAGCATTTGTAATGTGGCTATAATGGAAATTTCTGTCAACAAAACACAAGCAAACCTCCCCCCCCCCCCCCCCCCCAAAAGAAAAAAACAAAAACAAAAAACAGGCACATAGGTGCACATTAGGCCCTTATAGGTTTTTATCTATTTCAGATATAATGGCATCATCACATTGCCTAGCAACCCCCTACCAATTGGGTAAAATGACCCATTTCTAGTGTTTTTGAACCTATAATACATTAGAAATGCTTAGTATCATTTTAATTTTAGGAGAATAGCATCTAATTTAGGTTGCAAATATAAGATCAGAAAAGAAACAACTATAACTGGCATTCAGTAACAACAAACACCTGATCTGGTACAATAGCATATGGAGAACACAAGCGACTTTCAAAGCAGTCATATTGACCAAATTAACTACTATCAATCCCTTAAAACTGCCATTAGTGATTCTTTCTCAGTCTTTTTTTGCTATGCCTCACTTCGGAAGCCATAAGAAATTCATGTCTCACACCCCACAGTCATAACCAAATTTATCAAAGCTGAACTTTTGTTTAAGAAAGATCAGCACAGTAGGATCAGTAAACTATTGTTAAGTTTCCATGAAACCTCATTTTCAATTAGCTTAATTTAATTTTATATTTTTCCCGTGGTCATCAAACCTTACCGACTTTGGGTCTACACCCACGAGCTTGAATCTCATTTGTTACACGTGAGCTGTATTCTTGTTATACCTTCATGTAATGAAACTCAGTCTCTGTCATTACAGAGTGTCTGTCAGTCTAATTTACCATCATGAAGAGTGAAATTAATATGTCCGGCCAAAATGATAGCTTCCACTGTCCTTTGTTTCATTTCTCCAGTTCTAAACTTTGAAGGGATAAACACCTTTCTTCCAAAAGATATTCCCTTTCTTCCTAAAATGTTGTATTTCATAACTGTCATGAGACGGTATTTTTCCATTATGACAGAACAGATTTCGTCACACTTTTGGACACACACATTCATATGACCACTAGATGTCGCTTAACTTTAAAAATCTAGCTGTAGGCCATTTTTTGTAGCATGACAGGCTTGTTGCAAACCTGGTGCCGATTGCACATTATATGTTTGCTGAAGACAAGCACAATAACCACCTGGAATGGCACTTAAGGTGGATTAACTTGAAACCTGACCTAATCATCCTGCATATTCATCTACACGTTGACATGTGTGAGGTTGACCACTATTTTCAGCTCCTAAGAGAGGAAACTGAGGTTTACCCAAGTAAGAGACATACTCTACAACTGGGGTCTTCAAGTGTAGAAGACCCCAGTTGTAAACAAAAACAATTAGCATTTTGTTACTTGTGCAGGAAAATAACAGAATAAAATGTCTCCTTTCATAGTATTTTTAAATTTCAAACTTTAATTTGTTATTCAAACATAGTTTGAATAATCTGAGCCATGTGGTATAAAAAGAATGTGTATATTTTTTATCTTTATAAATGATGTCTGCATTTTGTTTTAAGCCCCAGTTACAGCCAAAGTTCCAGTAACACAGCTTTAAATTTCAGCATAAAAGTGAATCTATTCAGTTCTTGGCACTTTTTTTCAAGGTTGATGAGAGTTGACAGACATTTGTACAATTTTGAATAAATGTATACTTGTCACTTTTTACCCTGGGACAATTACACCAGCCAACCACCATTATATTGCTTGCACTGATGAATAGCAGTGGAGAAAAGGAAAGTACTGCTAATTTTGGAGCATCCATGTCTGCATATACCATGATATAAATATAAGAAATAATGTCTGCGGGAATTTTTAGAATGTCTTGTTCAACAGCAGTCAGTTAAAATCAGGTAATTGCTTCAGATTATTTCTGTGGATATTCAATATCACACACACAGGCGTACACTAAAGGTCCATACCTGTACCAGCTACAGTCGACACAAATCTGTCTCTTAGGGCTAATTATTGGATCTCAAGATAGTGCGCCCTTGAAAAGATTAAAAAGCTTAATATCTCACTAATGAGTGAATGGTTCATATCCAGACTGTTTCGTCTAGAGTTTAAGCAACAAAACTCAGTACACTATGTTCAGAAGAATACAAAAAGAAGTGAGATAAAATATGAACTTTTATACTATAAAACTAAGATTCAAATTCGTCATGAGGGGCTTAAGTTTCTGTAAGGTACAAACCACAAAGGTACACGTGCTTTGTACATGGATATAGCATTCCACCTCTAAAAGTAAAAACTATTTTTTTCCTCTGCCTTCATACAGTATATGTCACTTATCTCTAGTTACCTAATCAAAATTAAGAATGGGTGGTAGTAAAGATAGATACCTACAACCTTAAGCAGGGCAGAGGAGAAACTGATCTCACTCTGACTGACAAGCCAGTTATTTAACAACAGAGGAAATGTTCATGTAAACTAGAAAGAAAGTGCTTGAGAGAAGTATGCTCTTGAAAAAGTCATGGAAAAATGTCAGGATTTCCAAGGAAGGTAAAAGGTCATAATAGTTTCTGTTTGTATTTGGGTGTACATTTGTGTGTGTGTGTGTGTGTGTGTGTGTGTGTGTGTGTGTGTGTGTGTGTGTGTGTGTAGATTTATCTCTCCTGTAGCTGCCTTTGAGATCGGGAGCATCTCCAAAACAATTTACAGCTGACACATTTATAGTCCTCCATCGTAAAATCACCAGATTGATCCCTCCACTCTCTCTCTATCATATACAGTGCTGTACGCTCCATTAAAAACTAAGCCTCAATATTTTAGGGTGTTTCAAGCAGGTGTATTTCTGGATGTCCCTGGCAGCCTGTACCTTAGGGACCTTTAAGGGATCCCAAAATATTTGAAGAGATGTAAAATTGTATGTGTTTATAATGTGAATATGGCTGAGCATTAGCACACACACACATGCACACACACACACATGCACAGGCACACGAATGCATTCTTTTACAATAAAAAGCTATTATAGAATGTGATTAAATAAATAACAGCTAGAAGGAATTCACTGATATGGGCTCATAACAGTAAATGCCTGATACTTTGTTTGTAGTTCGTTTTAAGAGCTCACTGGTCCTTTCCTTTTTTAAATCCTGGATTAAGGCAGTTTATTGTCTTGCAATTGACACTTGATTCTTGTAGATATTTTTGTAAATATTTGAGGTGCTCCAATGTTAGATCCTGTCTTCATTTGCAGGACTGAGGACTTTGACTTATATTTTTAATTTAGAAATCATATGCTGTAGAAACTGTAACAGTTTTAAGCATTTTGTTGTAATATTTATGTCAGAATTTTACCTGTTTCAAGATGAAAAAAGCTAAGATATTTTAGAACAAGTTTAAAGAGAGAAGAGGAAAGATTTATATTGACCGTTTCAATTTATTATAACAACCAAATAACAAACGCACAAACAAACAAAATAATCAGTTTGCATAGTGTTAGTGGGATGTGGCCACTGTTGTCAAAAGGTTTGCTGACTGGCAGTTTTGGACACCTGTCTTACGGGTCTCTCTCTTATTTGGATTTCATGACCGTGTTTATGCATTCGGAACATAATATTTCGTACCTTTGGTAGCATAACATTGTGACAATGTTTGTGCTAACCAGTGATGGGAATAACGGCGTTACAAGTAACGGCGTTACTAACGGCGTTACTTTTTTCAGTAACGAGTAATCTAACTAATTACTATTTCTATGGTTACAACGCCATTACCGTTACTAACAAGAAAATGCAGTGCGGTCGCGTTACTATTTTTCAGCAAACAGACGGTTGAAGCTGTGTTCAGCTTACCGCACCTTCAGTTGCACGGAAGTAGCTGACTATGTAAGTAATCTGGACACTACAGCTTTAAGCAGCTGCGCGCGCTCTCGCGGACGGTAATCACTTTCTGCGCGACGATCACTTTTTGGCACAACACCTGGAGCTAAGGGGGCAAAACAATCGCATGAGTGCTGCTGTTTGACTGAGGAAGAATAAAGTAGTCGTGGTAAGCTAATCACATGACCACTTAAAGATGACAAAGAAACAAGGTGATATATACCAGTTTATAAATTGTGCTGATAGGCCACGTAAAACCAGAGTCATGATAAACAATATATACGCGGCGTTTTTTTCCTGAATAGTTTCGTCACGTTTATTGTCTAAGGACAGCGCTAGCAAGCACTCTCTGCTTATGACCAAGAAATGAAAAAACAAAACAAAAAACACCCCTTTCGTGTTGGTGGAAAAATGATACACCTGCTGCTGTCAGACCTGCAGGTATCAGGCTTGTGATGTTCTCCTTTATAGCGGACAGAAATTATTTTTGGAGTGTTCAATGCAGAACACCGGATTGTTCTGTAATAGTTTGGCTGCAAATAACTTTGTTGTTTGCAAAACTTGTGCATATGATTTTAAAATTGACAATTTATATTTGCATTTAAAGTTATGAAATATGATTCAATAAACATGTTTGTGGTTGTTACAGTAAAAAATATAACTTTTTCTACTCGGATTTTATGTTTTTTGTTTGATTTTAAATCAACTGTGTTAATACAGTATGTCAAAATGAAAACACAACTGTAAATTCAGACAGGTGAGGTTGTGCCGGAAGGGATGATACAAGGCAAAGTAAATAGTTTTTAAAGGTGAAATGTAGAGGGAAAATCAAAAGTAGTTAAAAATGGCCAATTATACTCTGGACCCCAGAGGGTTAATCATTTTATTTAACGCAAAGTAATTACTTTTAGAATCTGGTAACTCAGTTACTAACTCAGTTACTTTTTTGAAGAAGTAACTAGTAACTATAATTAATTACTTTTTCAAAGTAACTTGCCCAACACTGGTGCTAACAAATGATGAGTAAAATTATAGCATTTAATTTGTCTGCTACTTATTAGCACATAGGTAGGTCTGTACATTACACATGTACAGTTATACATGACGCTTACTAAACAGGATGTCTTGGGTTGGCAGATACTTAGTGCCCATTATATTATGTAAACTTAGCACAAAAAATTAAGGAATTTTTTGTGTTGATTATTTCTTTGTTGTCAGTAAATGTCATGCAGTTTAAAAGCCTGTTTATTACCTCTTAAATGGTCCCAGATTTTGGGGTTGAGCAGCAGAGTGGAGTATGAGGGTTGTGCCCACATACATAATGAAAAACCTAACTCTGCATGTTGGCACTTCAATGAAAAACAAAAATCTTCTCTGCCAATGCTAAACTCTTTTTCAGCTAATTCTTGTATCCTCGCTGCTCACAATCAGGTGCCTGATTGGTGCCTGATTAGCAGCACCTGTGAGCATGAAGCCTGCTACAGTGGTCAGTTGGTGTCTGTTCCAAGCATGCCACATTTGACTGATCTGAGCCTGTTTCATATGGCATTATTTTTGTGCCTCTATTCTGAGCACAAATAAAAAAAATTTGCAAGTGCAAATGTTGCATTTTGAGGAGAAAATTATTTTGAGTGAAGAAAAGTTTCATAGGACAACTTCAAGCAGGTGTTTTGTAAAACCAAGTTGCAGCATTATGCCCAGGTATCATCTCTAAACTGAAGGCCAAGTTCCATATAAAGGGGCTGCACAGTGGGCATCCCAAGAAGACAACACCAGAAAAAACTGTATCATTTACAGATTTGAAGTCAAGGTTTGCAAGACAACATGGCTGATGGCTCTCTACCCAGGCAATCCGAAACAGACTTCACACAGCCAATGGTTGTCATCGTTGGAGGCAATCTCAATGGAGAAATATCGATATGGTTCTGCAACCAGTGACAATCCTATATCTGCATATTCTGGGACCAAACTGTATCTTCCAAGACGACAACGCTCACCCACACAGAGTAGTGTTTATCAGAGACTACCTTCAGAATTTGTCAGTGGAGAGGATCAAATGGGCTGACTGTAGTTCTGACCTCAACCCCATTGAAAACTTGTGGCATCAGCTTGTTAGTGTCATACCCCATGACGAACACAATCACATTAGCTGATTTGCGACACATGCTGGTTGCTTGCGATGAGAGAGTCAGAGATGAATAATAAATAATGATTAATTGCGGAGTTGCATATAAACACAGTGAGTGAAAAAGAGACAATCGGTGCATCTTAGGAAGTACCATCAGCCTAGACCTAGTGCAGAGTGACTAAGGGAGGATTCAGGGAAACCTGATCCAGCCCTAACTATATGTTTTATCAACAAAGAAGGTTTTGAGAATAATCTTAAAAGTAGAGATAGTGTCTGTCTTCCAAATCCAAACTGGGAGCTGGTTCCACAGAAGAGGGCCCTTGAAGCTGTAACCACATGTAAGCCTGCAATCTCAGAGTGAAGTGCTCTAATCAGACCATTCTCATTCCCAACGCGTAACATACCAACGATTTGTCACGACCTGAGGCGTCTCATAGTAACGCAAAAGGTAGCCTTCCGTGTCCCTATGATACTCGCTGGATTGTGGATATAATCCAATAGAATGACACTCCTGGCGGTAACACACATTCCAGCTGTGTATTCCAGCCCTAACCCTAACCTTAATGCTAACCATAACCTTAACCTTAACCACAACCGTATTAGATAGTGTTTTCCAAAGCGATGATGATGAGATGAGAAAATAAAATAAATGTAGATGACTAGATTCATTCCAAATAGTTTTCATGTTTTTGAAAGCTTAACATACTGACGATTTGTCACATAGGGTGGGTATGTTACGTTTTGGGATGAGAACATGTTGGCTCTAATTGGGCGATACGGTACTATAAGTACTGTAAGTATACTCTTTCCGGTCTCCGTTCCACCTCCACTGGCTCCCCCCAGGGCTGTGTGCTCTCCCCCCTGCTCTTCATCCTCCACACTGATGACTGCAGATCCACACAGCCCAACTGTCACCTGGTTAAATATGCTGATGACACAGTTCTCCTGTCACTGCTGTCAGGCACCTCACAACACCACGGGCCCACTCTTCAGGAGTTTGTAGAGTGGTGTGACAACTCCAAACTTGAATTGAACGTGAGCAAAACCAAAGAGATGGTGGTGACCTTCTCCAGTAGGCAGAGGGATCTGGCTGCTTCAGTCACCACCACCATCCACGGGAAGCCAGTGGAGGTAGTTGAGGAGCACAAATACCTGGGAACCATCTTTGACAACCTCCTGAAATTCTCTGCCAACACAGAGGAGATTCTCAGGAGGTGCCACCAATGGCTATAGCTCCTTAGGAAACTCAACTCCTTTGGAGTCACCACACCCATCATGATGACTTTTTACTATGCTTTCCTGGAAAGCATCATGACCTTCTCCATCACCTGCTGGTTCCACTCCCTCAGCCTTCAGAACAAAAACAGACTGCAGCACACTGCATCAGTGTGCTCTAAAATCATTGGCCTGCCTGTCAGAACTCTGGCACAGGTTTTCAGCCAACAGGCCCTTAGACAGGCAGCCAAAATCATCAATGACCCCTCTCACATTCTTCACCCGCATTTCAATGGCTCCCCTCTGGGCGACGCCTCCGCTGCATTTCCTGCAGGACCTTTGAGGAGGAGAGCCACCTTTGTCCCCAAAGCCACTCTGCTTTTTAACTCCAGCAGATAAGACCATTTCCCACACCAGAAACATAAACTACACTCTTCTTATACTACCGACACTTTATTCACTTTTAGTCACTTACAGTTATTTATTCACCTTTCAGTCACTTTAATTTTAAAACTGTGTAATTTTAAAACTGCATATACTGTATATTCTGTGTATTTATTATTTCACTCTTATTTCCTGTTCTTATTGTCCTTATCTTCAACGTTATGCTGCTCTGTTGTTTGTTAATTGGCCCTTGGGGATAAATAAAGTCTTCTGATTCTGATTCTGATTCTAAGGTCATTACGACAGTCTACCTGACTTGTATGTGATAAGAAAGATTTTAAATTTAATTCTGGATTTAAGAGAAGGCCAATAAAGAGAATATTATAGGAGAAATATGCTCTCTGTTTCTAGTCTGTAAATATTCTTGCTGAAGGCTTTTCAGGTTTTTAGGACTTCCTCATAATAATGAATTACAGTAGTCCACCCTAGAAGTAATAAATGCATGAACCAGTTTTTCAGCGTCACTCTGAGACAGGATATTTATAATTTTAGAAATATTGTGTAAATGGAAAAAAGCAGTCCTACATGTACGTTGAAGGACATATTCTTTTCAAAAATGACTCCAAGATTCCTCATAGTGTTACTGTAGTCCAAGGTAATGCCATCCAAAGTAAGCGTCTGGTTAGACTCCACATTTCTATGATTTTTAGTGCTGAGAACAAAAACCTCAGTTTTATATGAACCTTAGAAGCAGAAAAGCACAAAAGAAAACCCAAATTGGTTTGTGTCATCTTTCTTCATGGATAGATAAAGTTGGACATCAGCTGCAGAGCAGTGACAATGTATGCTAAACCTTCTAATGATACTGTCTAAGGGAAGTGCGTATAACAGAACTGGTCCTAGTACAGAACCCTGTGGAACTCCATAAATAACCTCAGTGCGTTAAGAGGACTCTCTATTTATATGAGCAAATTGGAGTCTATTGGAAGATATGATTCAAACCACTGCCATGCAGGACCTTTAATACCTGCAGCATGCTCTAATTGCTGTAATAAAATATTATGGTCAACAGTATAAAACGCTGCACTGAGGTCTAGGAAGACAAGCACAGAGATGAGTCCCATGTCAGAGGCCATAAGAAGATCATTTGTATCCTTCACTAAAACTGCTTCTGTACTGCGATGAGCTCTGATACCTGACTGAAACTCTTCAAATAAACCATTTCTCTGCAGATGATTACTTTTGGATAAAAGGGCGATGATACAGATATGGAAAGAAGCCATTCAAAGTTATAAGGGAAAAGAGGACAAGTAAAAATCTCAGGAGGTGAGGAGTTATATACTGTACATAGGAGGAGTGTGTCTGATAATGTCTGACCTCTGACCCTCTTAATCTACCCGGCTACACACTCTCACAGATGCACACACAGTAGACAGAGTGTGTGAGAAGAATGGAGACACTGGCGTCCTGCAGTCTAAGTCGGTTTCCCTCTCTTTTACTCCTTCTATCACTCCATCAGTGTGCAGCTTAAGTTCACTATGAGGTCACCTGCACAACATCTTTAATTGCAGTGAAATGTGCAGTTCTATTGTACTATTTTGTGTTCTTCGAAGTTTTACCTCATTATAAAGTATGCTACCTATATTACAGTTATTTTGCAAGGTCAACCTCTTTTAATGTGAACAAGATCAATTATTCATTTTCAAACTAATCAGTCATAATAATCAATTTTAAAAATGTTTTAGGACGTTTTTATGTAATTAAAGCTTAACAATTTCAGACAAAGAGGTTTATAACACTGTTTTGAATTGATGTGATGACCCTGGAACAACTTGGGAATAGGAGACATTGAAAAACACTACATTTAACAATCCAATAATTAATGAAGTTGAAGTTGAATAATTAATGCATGTAAAACAGCTGAATAAGTAATGGTGACGTATAAGTGCAATCTTAAAACTAGCAGATACATATAAACATGTATAGATGTTTCTAACTTAAGGGAAACAGCCAAACCGTTTTCATGTCAACCACATAGATTGTCACTGATTGGTTTGTAGATGTTTGGTATTCTTTTTTAAACAAACCTAACCGTATTTAGACAACTGGGTGGCTCTGTTATGAATAAACACTGGCTAGCTAACTTTGTTAGCTTTGTTAAATTTAAACATTTGTTAGATTTGTAACTCTATCCATCCATTTTCTTCTACTCATCTGGTCGCAAGTGCAGCAGGCTAACCAGAGAAGCACAGACCTACCTCTCTCCAACAAGTCTTGTGTTTGCTATGGGGACTCCTCCTCCATGACACTTTAAATGGTTAATGAACTGGTTCCTATATAGCAGTTTTCAACACTACATGAGCACTCAAAGCCATTAAAAAACATGGCTCATTCACCTGTTCATACTAGCACTTTTTCCTATGCTTAAGTATTTTTTTCTAAGGCTACGTCCACACTAATTTTCGTTTGAAAACGCATCCTTTTCTCTCCGTTTTGGCCTCCGTCCACACTGAGACGGCGTTTCCCCAAGGAAAAACGCAGCGTTTTGAAAACGCCCTCAAAACGCATACATTTCAAAATGGAGTTGTCCCGTCACAGTGTGGACACTCGAAAATGCAGACTTTCGAAAACGATGAGCGTATTGGTCATATGATGCAGTCATGTGACCACTTAAACCAAGAATTCGATGCTTGGTCTTGCCATTTTGCCACCACGTTTCAAAGATTCGTAATGTAAATAAACGGCAGAGGGAAATGACGCAGGTCGAGTCGTTTTGCGTTTCACGCATGCGCGGAACTGCAACGTCAGTGTTTTCGGCCATTTCAGTGTGGACGCGCAACTCTTTCAAAACGCTTGTGTGGACGCGAAGCATTTTCAGACGAAAGCGCTGTTTTCAAATCTATCCGGGCTAGTGTGGACGTAGCCTAAGATTCACACTCATTCAAACTGGAATGAATGTATCAGAGAGCAACTAAGTGAGTTGCCCAAGGATATTTGGCATGCAGCCTGGGATCAAACCACTAATCTTCTAATTATCAGATGACCTACTCTACCTCCTGAGCTACAGTCATCCATGCCCACCTGGAACCCAAGAGGCACCCAGGATGCATCTTTGTCAGATGCCTTGCACTCTGAGCTCTTTTGAAATGACTGAACTCTTCATCCTCATCTCTAAAGTAGAGGCCAACAACCTTTCAGTGAAAACTCAATTTGGTTGTATCTGCAATCTCAGTAACTACCCAGAGCTCTTCACAACAACAGACTGGTGCAGTGTCCACATCACTGCAGTCCTGGTACTAATCCATCAGTCATTCTCCTGTTCCCCACTTCCATCACTCATGAACAAGACCCGAGATACTTAAATTCCTCCACTTGGAGCAGCAACTTATCCTAAGCTAATTCTAAGCTTCACATTTGCAAGAAATTGCCATGGTTGTACAGGGAATGAACGTTCATAGTAATGGGTAAGGCACCTTATATTTCCCAAGCAATCCTGCACCACTTTGCTAAGTGAGATGGTAATTTTAGTTATTTCAGTTAGACAAAAATGGGTTTTTATTTTAGTTAAACAAAAAATGGGTTTAACATAAATATAATTACCAGAGAAACTGAAAAGCAGATGTCTTAGTGCAGAGATGTCAAATTTATTTTACATTGTTTTTCTACCTGATAAAGAAATGCAGCTATATTAAAAAAAGATATCTGTCAGCACGACTCTTTTGGGATAAGTTCTAACAAATAAATGTGCTTAATAAAGTGAAAGGTTCTGGTAGCTCAATGCCAGGCTCTTCTGTAATTATAAAGTAGAAGACTTTAATTAATTCAAAGAAAATAACAGTTTTTTTAAACTGTGGACCCATTGTAAAAACAAACATTTCTATAGTAAATAGAGGAAA
This sequence comes from Pelmatolapia mariae, assembly GCF_036321145.2. Classification (NCBI taxonomy): domain Eukaryota; kingdom Metazoa; phylum Chordata; class Actinopteri; order Cichliformes; family Cichlidae; genus Pelmatolapia; species Pelmatolapia mariae. The sequence continues at coordinate 3,039,854 of NC_086230.1, read as the reverse complement.
CTTTTCTGTCATTTAATTTTTTATCTATTACTTAATTACTTTGGTGTTGTAATGGCCATTGTGACTTCCTTTATCATTAGGAAAAGCTGTAAAACTTATCAAAATATATTTAAAAGGACAAAATTTAAAAGTCCTTGGAGTCTGCCTTAGGGTGTTTTTTAGTACAACTGAACACCAGAAAATACATAAAGCATCAATATATAATTAATGTAGATGGTTTTTGCCTGCTAGGTTAATATGTAAATAAAAAGCCTTACTAAAATTAAATAAATAAAAATAAATTAATATATTAATGACCATGAGCTGCACATTAAACATCAATAGGGTCTGCATTATGCTAGGCATATTATCAATTAATAGTCTACAAATATGCAAAAGTCAAAGCTACTGCTATCAGTAAAACACACAAGGAACAGAACCGGTGTATAAGCCTAGCTTAATTAAACAACAAACTTTTGTTTTGATTTTTAACAGATAATTATTAATTTAGATTTAATGATGGAATTGTAAATGTAAGTAGTTAACCATGGTTCTATGATCAGGGTGCCGCAAGGGATTTGAGGCCCCTTGAATAAAGATATCACTTTGGGCTTTCACTTTCAATATTCTGCTTAGGTAATTATTTTTTATTTTGTGCGAGATTGATGAGATATGTGCAAGCACTTCCTAACATTTTAATATTTTTAATGCTAACTTTGTTAGGTTTTTTTTTGTGTTTTTTTTTGTGTTTTTACATTGATTGGCACCTTACACAAAATACAAATACAAATTCAATATATGTTAACTTTTTGGAATGAAATAAAGTTAAATTCTCATTTCTAAAAATCCTAAAAAAATATTTTTTGCTGCTTAAACATTATTTATTATAATTTTTATAATATTAAGTATAGACAAATATAACTTAAATAACCTTTTGGATATAAATTTTCAAACAAATTATAGCAACTAAAATGTGTGTTTGTCGTGACATCTCCGGGGGTTAAGGTGGGAAGAACAGAAGTAGAGGAAGAGACAGACACAGAGAAAAAAACAAACCAAATTTGCTAAGAAGAAGGAAAAAAACAGCAGAGAAGCCACAGCAACAACCAACATATGACATATGACACAACATGACCGTTTACTGTTTTCTAGGGCCCCTGTAAGTCATGGGCTGAGTAAAAGTGAGCATGTTAATAAAAAGCTTTGAACATTTTAATAAAAAGATCAAGCAAATCATATAAGCTGATTTTTATGGGCACTTCCTTGAACTTTTTGATCAACCCTCAAATTAGGTACCCTTAACTTAGAGTACTACATCAGTCCTGCAATAAATAATCACAAATAAATAAGCTGTTTTTCTTTAGCCTTCTAATATGACTGTATGATACTACACTAATGAACACTAATAAAAAGCTCATTACATATTCTGTCCCTATGGTTAGGGCTGGAGTCACTGACGATCTAAGTAATCACTGATGATGACTCTAATCTAACCCTTCCACTCTAATTCTAACCTTCTAACCCTACCTAACCTAGGGTTGAACATTGCTTGTAGAAAGAGTGTTATCTTTTCGTGTACCTTTTTTATGTCCCGTGATTGCCCAGGGTTAGGATTAAGAATAGAGGCACAGCATACTTCAGCCACACAGTTGGACAAGCAGTGCTAATACTATTACAATCTAAAATTTTAATATCATCTATGAGATGGAAAAACTGACCCAGACGATAGGTACACTAAAACTGAACGTATAGTACGTGTATACATGCCCACACATATACACAAAGCATACACTTTGTAAAGAGACATAGTGAGGGTGCTTAGTGTTTGGGTTCAATACTGACCCAATACACTGCTACCAGCCTGGCGTCACTCCGTAAGTGTGTGTGTGCTTGAGTGTGTGTCCACATAAATGTCTGGCGTCACTCAGGCAAGCCACTTGTCCAAAACACAATGTGTTTGTGTGATTGATTTAGATGGAGCCATGGAGGTAGAGACAGAGTTGTTGCATTTATATTCAAACTGCAAAATCAATGCAAAGTGGATTTGAATGAAAGGACTACACACTGCTTTCATCCAACATATGTATGTGTGTGAGCACACAACGACAGACTACTGTTGGCCATTATAGCTCCAACGTCTCAGTGGCGACCCTTAACGATGATGTTGTTGTTACCGTGGCTACAAATAAACTCATGCTACTCCATTTGCATTTGGAGAGAGAGAGAGAGAGAGAGAGAGAGAGAAACTGTGAGTATGTGTGTGTGCATAAGAAACAGATGAATCAGTAACAGGGTTATAAGCTGAAAAAGGGATAGAAAATACAATGACTTGTTTGTTTTTGTGGATTATGTTGTCTTTCTGTCTTCTTTTGCTGAAGTCTAATCGTAATTCTTATCCTTGTTTCTGAAAAAAAACAACATGTGATATAAATAGTTTGTGATGTGTATCAATTAATATGTAGTTTTTTTGCCTTATTTTTAATTGTTTGTTTGTTGGTTCCCTGAATGCCATGACTTGGGAGAAAAAGATTCCAAAAGCGACAAATCACAACATATTTTGTTAGCACTAGATGAGCATTAGAGCTGGGGTTCTTTGATTTGTCTGTGTGATACTTGGCTTCACTTGTCTTACTAAAGCAAAGAGACATATTTCCATGGACAAATAGTAATGACTTTCTTTATCACTAACAGGTGTGTCTACATGAAAAAAGTATGAAAAGCTGTAAGAAAAGACAACTGGATGCACCTTTGTAATCTCTCACTCGGGTGACCTGTTGACCTGATACTACTTTAGTAGTTATGGACTACATGGTAGAAAAATGTGGTTACACTTCTGGAGATCTCCAGATCAGCAGATTAAGTCAACCTGAGGATGACTGGCAGGTTAACACATTAGCTGGGAACAGTCCTATTCCATTTGGGAAACTGACTGGGGCAACTCTGGGTTCCATCTGAATAGGTATGAGTTTGAACCATTCTTTAAAAAAGACCCTGGACACATCAGTGGAACACTGAAACGTTTCCTAGAAACTTTCGGCACCTCACAGAATCCAGACAACAGGGGCACCAATGCTGTTATTTGTATGTAGATGTAGAAGATGCTGTCTCAAGGCATGCAACATCTACGTGGCTCATTACAGACAAAATTTACACCTGTTCCTTGGGGAAACCGAGGAAATGTGGAGAACTGACGAGAAGAGTAAAAAAGGAGAATCATCCTTGCCCAAAAGGAAACTAAATGTTGAAAAAAAAGCTACAATACACAGGACAACGCTTAAATCAGCAGAGGACACAAGCTTAAATGCCCACAATTATTTATTCTTACAAGTTTGTTTCAAGTAAGTTTGAGAGAATACAAATGAGCTCAGTCCAACTCCAAGCCTCAATGAGAATAAATGGTCTGCATTTACTTTTGTGTCACAGAGTCTGATAGAGAGATAGAAAAGAAAATAGTAGAGCTTTTGTTCTTATTGTGTCCCTCCTTAGATATTTCCAGGTCAGTTTATTTATTCAGGAAGCTTCACAATCAAAAAAGAATTTTGAAATGTGACCCCACTTTTTCACTGTCAGTCTGTTTCCATGGCTTATGTGTCTACAGAGTTCCTGCCCGAGGCAACACAGAACAGAAGCAGATTACTGATGATTTCACTCAAGAAGACATGCACTGATTAGAAAAGTGACTGGATAAGTAGGGAGCAGGCAGGTATTGTCTCACATAAAACTCAAAAATTCATACACATAAACACACACCGCAACAGTGGCTGCAGTGAAAGTGTACACTTAGTTGATCACACTTGGCGTAATGCGCTTTTAAAAGGCAATAACAGCCACAATAATTACATCCATCTCGATCTTTCTCCATCTTGTTAAAAATCTCCTCTCTCTGCTTTCTTTCACACTCAAACAGGGCACTTTGAATTTCTGCTGAGGCCATAAAAGGTTAGTGAGCACTCACAGCTTCTGCCACATTTAAAAAGCAGTAATGTTAGCAGTAATTAGCTTCCAGCCTCCTGTCTGTCTCTACGGAATGACATGTCTTGCTAATTGTCTCCTTCACCTTTTTTGCTTAATGTGTTGATTTACTGTGGAAGTTATAAAAAAGGACATAAGTAGTTTTTAGTTCTGGTTTAAAAAAAACCTGTAAAATCAGCAATAATTACTGCACCTCCCCTCCCCCCATCTTTGTCTCCAAGAATTCATGAGGGATTCTGTTTTAAAGATACTATCAAGCTGTAACAGATTAACTGGACCTTGTCTTTGTCCTCTGATTGTTTCTAGTTAATATTTTATTCTTCTGGCATATTTTAGTAAACATGGGACCTTAAATAACTTAAAAAATGATAATAATCTGAATTTCTTTCAGTATGATTAAAGTTTCCCTTTAGTAGTGCTTAAAAACTAGAGAGGACATAAAGCTTTAGCCTAAATCCTGTACCTATGAACTGCATATTTAACACTGTTTTACAACAAACATCAAAATCAGTATGGAGCAATTACTTTTTCAATTAACTTGCTGAGTTGACTGATACTATTCAGATACAAATGAGTGTTCTAGAGAGAGTTGCTTTATTCAGAACCTAAAATGGGCATTCTGACACTTTTATGACTGTGATGGTCATATGCTTTTTGCTAGGATGAAAATATTGAAAGGCTGGCTTACTAAAGCATTTAATCTAATGATTATTTAGCTAAAATACTCGTGTCATTACCTGACTCGCATTGCTGTTGCATTTCTCACCCTCAGCCCAACCTTGATCCTTATTCTCTTAACATCCAGCAGGATTTTGGGAAAGTTAATTTTGGGTTTTGACTTGCCCTGATGGAAGAGTTTTTAGGGGGAAATTGCAAAATGTTCCCTTAATTTTTTTTACTATTTTTTTTTGAACAACTTTATGGCAAGTGCCCTTGACCCCTACAACGTGGCCTAAAGTCTACATGTTTCACTAAAGAGAAGAGCCATTGCAAATCGACACAGACTTCTTAAATGTGATTGACTTTGTCTGTCTTCTTTCAGGTTGACAGTGTTCTCATCTGGACACCGTGAAGGCTCACTGAATGGTTGATAAATCATAAATATCAAGCAGATAAACACTTGTCTTGCTTCAGGGAGAACTAAACATGGCAAAGAAACAGCTAGCAACTGCAGCACATTCAGAAACTATACAAACCTCTTCAAATACCAACCTTTCTGCTAATTCTCTTCATCTTCTTCAGTTGAATTGGGACTTTAATTTTTCTCCAGATGTGTGTTTTTTAAAATTCAAGTTACTCTGTAGCTCCATTCAGTTTTATCTCATCTGACCAGTCTTCCTGTCACTGCATCTGAAAAAAACAAACAAACAAAAAGCCCCCAAATTAACACAAGTGGTCAACGGACTGGTTCCTCTATAGAGCTTTTTTACTCTACTTGAGCACTCAAAGCACTTTATACAACTGGCCTCAGTCACCCCATCACACAAGCACGTTTTTCTGTGTTTAAGTGCTTTCTATCTAACATTCATGTACATTTATACTCCAAGGGATTCATTGGAGAGCAATTTGGGGTTAGTATCTTGGCATGCACATGGGAGCAGCCAGGGATCCAACCACCAGCCTTCTGATTAGTAGTTGACCTGCTCTAGTTCTTGAGCTACAGCTCCCCTCGGTACTCATGTGGTGCTTTTCTACTCTGACTGAGCACCCAAAGTGCTCAACACTTATTTTTTAATGCTTCTTCATTTTCTTTGTTAAGCACATTGAGTGTTCATGTAATGAAATGTGCTATATAAGTAAATTTTTTATTGCCATGATGTTGTCTCAACAGTGTTTTACCACTGGGATGGTAAACAGTGCTTCCAGACCACAGACTGTAAATAAAAGATTTTGAAGGCTCACCATTAGTGTTTTGGCCACAGGTTTTTCAGTAATAGTCTAGTTATCAGGGAAAATCATTTCAGGATGGGGCTACAAAATCAGAGAAAGTCAAGTCAGCTATTCTCAGATTTAAATAAAGATATTTTGAAAAATATTTCAAGATACTGAGCTGGTCTTCCAACAGCTCTAATCAGTCTGTTCCATTCAGCTTTACATTGTATGCGCTTACACTCTTGAACTTGCAACCTTCCATTTATACATTTTACTTCACTACTGTAGAGCACCTCACAGATATGAATATATGTGTGTGTACATATATCTATCTATCTATCTATCTATCTATCTATCTATCTATCTATCTATCTATCTATCTATCTATCTATCTATCTATCTATCTATCTATCTATCTATCTATCTATCTATCTATCTATCTATCTATCTATCTATCTATCTATCTATCTATCTATCTCACTTATCTGACTCACTTTCTAAAATAAAGGAAACTTACATATTTCTGAGTGGGTATGTTTATGCAGTTTTTCTGTGTGCAGTGGAAGTGTGAATTTGGAAGCTTCTTGTTTTGCAAGTTATTTTTTTATTTTTACACAAAGTGTTCACATTAGTTTTGTCCTCCTTGCCTATAATTTGGGTTATTTAGTAGGATATTGATCTGTGTTGGTGTGTTTCAGGTTATTTTACAGAGTAACCAGAAAGTAATGTGATGAGTAGTGAAACAAATTACTTATGTTGCTTAATTACTGTAATTGAGTAATATAGTGCATTACTTTTTAAGAAAACTAACAAGTAATGTGTGATACATTACTTTTCTTTAACAACCCCAACATTGCTTAAAGCTAGTTTAAAACACAAGTCAGCTGCTACAGAAATCACTTGTTTGGTGATCCTAAGGGTTAAAATTAGGGGTCTGACTGCTTTGATCAGAAGCTGTAGTTAACTCGAGCCACTGAAGTGATCTTTTTTTTTCAAGGATTTGTCATGGTTGTGTTACCGACCAGCTAATAAATGTGCGCTTTACTTTTAATAAGAGAAAATCTATTATTGTTTTTTATTGTGTTACCACCAGTTAGGAGACATTATCTGTCTGTGACTACCCATGTGACTTGGTAACTGAGATTGCAAACATTTAAATAAAATGAACCCTCCACCCTCTTATCCATATGTGGCCATTTCTGACTTCAAAAAAATAACATAAGGATTGGAATTGATAAGGATTTAGCAATTACAAATCCTTATCGCTTCTCACTGGGTTCTCATTGGCTTAGCTCTGAGTGTCACCATCTCTAAGCAGCATATCAAAGACATTACATTTGTGCAGGTTAACTCTGTGTTGTAAGTCAAATGTTTGGCATGTTGGAGGTATATTTCCTGCTTTGTTGTGAGGGGATCATTACTCACAAAAAGTAACTATTACACATATTACACAGAACACTTTTCTCGTTACATTACTTTCATGTTACTCTGTAAAATGACCTAGAACTCATTGTCTAATTAACTTAGAGCCATACCAATTGGAGCATGCCCGATCTCGACTGATCTTGGAAGCTAAGCAGACAAGTAAAGCACTTTGAGTGCTAAGGTAGAGTAGAAAAAACGCTATAAACCAGTCCTTTTACCACTTAATAATATAAACCTATAGGCTACAGTCCTACTCACTAACACAAATCCCTATCCTAATGAGAACACAAATATTATCTCTCTTTTAGTATTTCACAAACACTCTCTTAGTAGAATACAGAGCCGACAGCACCAAGATACTTTAAAGCGATCGCCACAGTGATTCTGTTTCTGAAAGATGAACATGGCTGAGGTCAGCATTCACCCAGCTTTAAACTTAGCGTTAGCATGCTGTCTGTGCAGATGCTTGCAAAGAACTGAAGTTGTGTTAGCAGCATAATGAGGTGTTTCTTTCCTATATGCAATTTCCACTTTACCATTGCACTCTTGTCTTTTTGTGCAATTAAAAAAAAATTGTACGTAGCAGGGGTTCAAGTTTTAACAAAGCTTTAAAACGAGGAGTCTAGAAACTAATGGGGGATACTTTTATACACAGTCTTTGTTTAAAAGGGTAATTTTTCCTGGTTACCAGGGTAACAGGTCCTGCTCTATTGAATGTCTTAGGATTGTTGGAAGAAGTAGGAGGACCTCAAGAAAATCCATCTAACAACAACATCTAATAACATGCAATAAATACACAAAACATTCAAAAAATTAGTTTAACCTAAGGTTTCTATGTTTATACATTTAATTCCAGGAAATCTAATTTCCAATAAGCCTGTCTTAAAGCCCATCAAAAGTTAATACAATATAGTGAACTGTATAAAACTGCCTCATCAACTGTTTTGCCCTCTTCTTCTTCTCTCTCACTGCCTTCTGACTATCTGAACGTTTTTGCTTCTTTACCTTATGACCTCTGACCTTGGCTTTGCAGCCTGCTACCTCACTCTGATGCACTGGATTGGATCATTGGACCCTCCCTGGAATCCCAATCAGCTCATTTCAACCTGGCTCCAGATCTGCAGCTGCACTGCACCACCACTTATAATCTGAAGATAATCGATCTGAATGGGGCAGCTAAGTGCGCCTCCTCCATAAGTCCAATTTTTGTGTGTCAGCACTATCAGTGAAGGTCTGAACAAGGTTGCTTCTCTGCACTGAAAGCCAATAAACATTACAAATATTGGGTTTAGTCACACGTGGCCTTAGAGTAAAGGCCGACTAGCTGGCTACATTACATTGTTAAGAAGACATCCAGTGACTAGAGACTTCAGTTTCATGTCCAAAGGTGAAAAAGTTAGTGTTCTATCATATTTTGAGTTAAACTGTTATTGGCCAAAATGTGTTCAAATTGTAGACAGTTGTACTTTTTTATTTGTCCAGATGTCCAGATGTGAAATCATTTAAAAATTGAGCCAACACATTAAGAAAAAATCCTGGTGGTGGCCAGTGGTATCCCTCAGCCTCCTAGTAGATGCACCTGTAGTATCAATTATGTCCCATTGTTCCTAAGTATTTGCATTCTGATTTTCAGAAAACCTGACCTCTGACCAATAACCTTGAGGTCAAGGTTGTTGAGTATTTTTAGTAGATTCACCTATGGTATCAATTTAAAAAATCCTAGATGACATCCTTCTGGAATTATCACATTCAAAAGGTTTTTCAGAAAACTTGACCTCTGACCCCTGATCTTGAGGCTGAGGTTATTGTGACTTGAACTTCTCTCAGATTTTTCATAGATTTTTCACAGATACATCTATGGTATCAATTTGAAACTTGTTCTCACAAACTTAGGCGTCCATGCTGCCTGCCCGCCCGCCAAGCATGGTGACAAAAATACCACACCAATCTTTTGCGGCTGAAGGCTACTAGGGAGGAAAAACCCAACATAAGCTGCAGTTCAGCTGTCGAACAACAGGTGGCCCTGCTGCTAGCTCACTCACTCTCTGAAGAAGAGTGAGCTTGAAGAGACAAGCACAGACATTGTGCCTCCTGTGTTCACAACTGCATGCTATGCCCAAACTTTTAATTTACCACTCAGGCAAAACATTCAAGTGTGAGACAGAAGACAGAGCGACAAAGACAAAGAGAGAGGGAGGCAGAAAACTTTAATTAGAGGGTATTGTGGAGAGGGAGAATGATAAAGAGGAGGAGTTTCCACCTTAACGAGTTCTCATCCTGTGATGAATGTGTGAGAGGGTCTCTGAAATATTGATGAGTGCGTAATGAAGCAGAGCAGCAGACAGACTCCATCTAAATGATGAGGAAAGAAGGGCACAGAGATAGACAGAGAGTGAAACTCTACTGTTTGTGTATGGGTGATCCTTAACCTTCGCTTGGTTTGGAAATATAGTGTACAAAGGTGAAAACCTGACCAATGAAATTCATCCATCCATGTACACATTTTTTTTCTTGAGGAGGATAACAGTGGCAGAAAGATGAGAAAGGTAAACCATATTCTAAGATGAAGCTGAGTTGTTCCTGATAATCTCTTTATGTTCAGGGTCTCCTACTAGCTGGCCATGCTTGGACATGATCACATGGCTTTGCTTTCAGTACCCACTGTATTAAAAGCAAAGGGCCAACCATTTCAGTTACTTGTAAATGTATTTAACTAATAAATGACAGCCTTTCAGATTCACCTTCTTCACCACAGTGACCATGTTACTAGTGATTATCAAAAAGCAGCCATGCCACCTTCTGAGCTATGGTTAACTGACTAAAGTCAGGTGAAAACCACTAATGCTTTACATTTCTGTGGTTGGGTCAGCTTACACATTCACTCAGTAATTTATGGAATGAAAGACTGTACACTGTGGAGGAATTATTTCTTCATTTAGTTATCATCTTCTTGTCATCTCTCGTAATTGCCCATCACCTCCTGTCTGATTTCAGAGTGTTTGGCTAATGGTAGTGCCTCTGTGACATTGTGTTACCTGTGTCCTGACTCATAGTTGTTTCTTGGATTTTCTGCAAGCGTGAATAAATCACTGAACTGTGGATCTATGGTTTAGCTTGATATTTGCTGCAGTGGTTAGCATTGTCACCTCACAGCAAGAAGGTCCTGGGTTAGATTCCACTGGCTAACTGAGACCTTTCCATGTGGAGCCTGCATGTACTCACTGTGCTTGCATGGGTTCCCTCTGTGTAATCTGGCTAGTCCAAAGTCCAGATACATTTCTGGACTGAAGATGTAATGGGCCTGCGTGAATGTGAGCACAAGCATGAGTTCTGTGACTGGCAACCTGTCCAGGTGTATTCTGTCCTATAGAGCTGTTATAGGTTCCATGGAAGCCTGTTAACAATGTAGGTCTACAGCCACAAGGAATTCATTTAGAAATATTATAGACTAAATAATGTTGTTGCATAATATTTATATATTTATTTTTACAAATGTAGCATAATATATGTATACCAGCAACTAAAAACTGACAATAGAGGGACTATTATCAAAATCTTTTTGTCATACCTGCACATTACAAATATCTCTGAAAACTCCTGTGGCTATCCAGTATACGGAAAAAATACTTCTGTGTGTTTATAAACATGTAGAAAGGACCTTCATAAGTAAAATAAAACAAAGTGTAAAACAAGCGTAAGACACCTAGAAGAGAAAAGCCCTTTTTAAAAGATGAGAAGGATGAAGGGCGACTAAAAGGATTCAGGAAATGGGGTCTGCTGTAGAGGGAGGAGGGAAGGGAAAAAGAAGAGAAGGAAGGAAGAGAGACAGAAGGAGAAGGTCAGAGGTCACTCTCATTTTTTATCCATTACTGGTCAGGGTCACATTCTGGGTCGGTGCTCCATGGGCATATGTGTATGCGTACATGAGTGTGTGTTTTTGTGAAACAAACACAACCAGATCATCAGATTAGATACATTCGAGCAAATATGTCTCTTCTAAACTTCCTGCAGCTAAAAATAGCCTTCAGACAGTGTGTTGTATGTTCCAAAAAAACTGGCAGAGGAGGAAGAAGAGCAATGAAATGAAATAGATTTGACAAAGCTAAAGTGAGCTTATAGAAAAAAAGAGGAAAGAGTGAAGGAAAAGAGGAGAAAAAGACAGAAGAAAAAGGAGGGGGATAAGGAAGAATAGACAGTGAGAGGAGGTGTTTGTATTTGACTGCAGGCTGACCCCTTCCATGTCACCCTCTCACCTCTCCTTCACCTCCCTCCCTCCATCCTTCATCCTGGACAGAGGAGGCCCCACATGCACACACACTGACTTGTCCTGGCAGTGACCTCTGCTCTGCTCAGCAGGAATGTGGAAGGAGAGGATGAGTGAACGGCTGCACACACACACACACACACACACACACACACACACACACACACACACACACACACACACACACACTCTGGGAAAATACAGAAGAACAGCAGCTTGGATATTCCTATCATCGCCAAGTGTTTGTCCGAGACTATAGATGAGGAATACAGAAAAAGTGTCATATTCATTCACTAGGAGAACACACACACACACACACACACACACACACACACACACACACACACACACACACACACACACACACACACACACACACACATTTACACACAGGATGATATATTGAGAGTAATCCACAGTGAGACCTGTGTATACACACTCACACAATCAAAGACTTGAGACACACACACACACGTCGGGGTGTTTATGGGGTGCAGATGTTGGACAGGAAATGTGCTGCGTTTTGGGACACATGATACTCTAGGTTGGATTGGTAGAGTTCAGTAGAGTCTTATTTAATACGGTTGCAGTAGAAATCAGTAGAAGTCTATGTGTGCTTTGTATACACAAACACACGGAGCTGTACAGAGATTACAGTCATGAGGGAGTTGGGGTCAGAGGTCGACCTGAGGTCAATGCTGGTCTGCAGTCATCCACAGAGCAAAGGTCAGACAGAGGTTACATGCTAGTGGAGAGCAAAGAAGCTGGGATATGTACAAGTCAATGTATGGTTGGTTGAAATAGCTGAGCTTGGTATTCACTGTCAGATGTCAAAAAATCCCACACAAACATATATTAATCTATTGCCATAGAACTGACGTATCGATGTGGTGCAACGTTCCAAAATATACATTTAATTGTAAAATGTATGTCATTACTATCTTCTCAGTAATGACATATAACTTGTTGGCTAACTTGGCTTTCTTGGTAAGAACGAGGCATGCAAGTTCTGTACTTGTCTGATTAATAAAGTGTCACAGCCAGCAACTGGTAAATTTAATTAGCACAAAGAGCAGAAAAATGTAAAGCTACCAGCAGGTCCTTTGTGAGAAACTGACTGGTACATTTACAGTCACCAACTCAGTTTAACTGTGGCCTGTCATTTTTACGACGGTGGCAAAGTGAAAATTCTATTTTTAAAAAAATTGGTTTATGTTGTTTGAATCATACAATTTACAAATCACACCTTCAGTTTTAAGTTTTATTTTAGTTATGTGTAATAAGCTTTTGCACTACAGCTTGCCTCAAAACAGATATTCAACAGAGATTCAGTATTTTTTAATATAAGATTTATTAAAAGAAACCTAAAATGCTATTAATACTGCTGCTGTTGCAACTGCTTTTTTATTATAATAGTTTCATTATTTTATATGTATTTGAATAATAACAATAATAATCATAATAATATGTTATAAAATACAATAATATTATAATAAGACTGCAAGGTGCCAGTTGATAGATTTTTATAAAGAAGCTGCCCAGGTTAAAATCAAAATGAAACCATATAACAGTTTTTTTATGTTTATATTTTGTATTAAATGTATTCATCTTTCTCTTGCATAATTTTTTCCTCGTAAATACTTCTTGCCATTTCAGATCTCCCTTTTTCATTCTCCTTTTTTTACTGCCCTCTTCTGAAGACAATTCATCACCTTGTTTTCACATTCCTCCTCTTTTTTATTTCCAGCTCATCTCTCTTGATTCTTCTTTTTCCTTTCCTTCCTGTTTTTTTGATCACACCTTTGCTGATTCGAGTCCGCTGTGATCGGTTTTTTCTCCTCTTTTTCCTTGTCTACTACATCTTCATATATACATTCTTTGTATTTACTGCCTGTACGTTCAGGAAGTGGGGGGACCGCACTCCACAGACTCATGCTACAAACAAAAAGAAGAAACAAAAGTAAAGATATGCATTTTTATAAATGTATACAGAATATTGCACAATCCATATTTCAAGGGGTGAGATTAAAAATTACAAGTTCAGTTTTGTTGAAAGGGGTAAATGGAAAAAAAAAATCTACTAATTACATACAAGCATTAATGATAAAAAAGTTGCAGGATATTTTGCTGTTCCATATATTATTTTACATACATGTACTTTGTGTATATGTATAAAACGGTGCTATAGCATATAGTATATGTAGTTTGTTGTTCAAGCACACCTTCAGGCATTATTATTATCATTATTATGGTTTATGGTTGTCTCTATAGTTTAAATAAAACTATAGAGACTGATATTACCATGTACATCAGAGATTTAGTAACACACACACATATGTTATAACTATTTTGAATTGATAGATGATTGAATTTTATTGAAAATCAAATATGCATGAACGTATGCCAGTAGACCTTGTTATACAGATACTATATACATTATACATCAAGGAGAGAATTTTATTGCCTCTGGCCTGCAGATATATACCTCCCCATTATTAGAGCTTCTACTGTACACACTCACAACACCGTTAGCACAAGATTAGCCGTTCAAATTAACACCACTGAACAGAAAATACACCAGCTTCACGCCAGACAAAAAAAAATTTCATATAGATTCACTGATTATTATTTCTGATTATAGTATCAGACATGTTGTGTGTGAAAAGAGAAAAAACATGTGACTGAATGTGTTTGTGTGTTAATTCAATTTTAATTCAATAATTTTTATGAAAAGCAGCATTTATTTATGTGAATTAATACATGAATAAGTGTGCATTTCTGCATGTGTGCGTGCATGCGCGTGTGTGTGTTACCATGGTTACTTCAGCACCATATATTTTCCTATCAAAGCAGCAGGGAGCCTCAGACTGCCATACATCTCTCTCTGTAGCCACTCAGTGTGTGTGTGTGTGTGTGTGTGTGTGTGTGTGTGTGTGTGTGTGTGTGTGTGTCTGACCTCGTGATGAACCAGCCTCTGAATGCATCATTGCTCTGCAGCAAACACAAGCACATGATGCACACAACCAGACACACACACACACAGATGTGTATGTGCTATAAATACATAGTATGTGTGACAACAACATGACAACACACACACACACACACACACACACACACACACACACACACACACACACACACACACACACACACACACACACACAGTGAAGGTGATGTGTATTTAATAGGATCCAGCTCCTTTCAATATGCTGCCTGCTGCACAGATTGAAGAAACAAAGGACATGTTTTCCACAAAGAAAGAAGGAGAGAGAAAGAGATAATTGAAGGAATTTAAGGGTAAAGCTATAAAAGGTCAAGCTCAGATGAAAATGAATACAGAGAGAAAGAGCGGACAACGATATGATAAAGAATGTGTGTCAGTACCAGTCGTTTATTGCCCAAGAGGAGCGAGTTGAACTTTTCAACTCTTGGTTTTTTTTTCTTCTTTTTAACCCTCTCTTGCTTTCTCTGTGGTTGGCCTTTTCCTAGAAAGTTTATAGAGCTACATATGACCAAACAACATGACCTCATTATCTGTATCTGTTATTCTAAAACCTGGCCATGGATATGACTTCAAGTTATGGTGGTGGCCTAGAAAAACACTGTTCTTCCAAAGCTTTTGACAGTTACTACTGAAATGCTTGGTCCTGCAAAGATTTACAGCAGCAAATTGTTTTTCTGGCTCCTTTGATGCTGACTTTTGGCAGGAGGAGCAAGAAAAAAAGGAAAGCAGTGTAGCCCAAAAACTAATAATGAAAAAGTAGATGCTGACCCAGGAGCGGACAGAGTATACAGCTCAAGAAATCAGTATAATACTGGCAACGATTAATACAGTGAATCATTGGTCGTTAAATCAACTGACCTTTTTGGCTTTTTCATAAAAGACATGCTTTCTCCTTCTCTGTGCTCTAGGTATAACCAAACCGATTGCTATAGCTGAGCAACATTTTACAACATTGTGCTCAAATGTGAACCTGCATGTATATTTGCAGTTTAGCCACTGGGCGCTGCTCCCAAAGTGTGGTTACTTAAAGTGATCTTATGAGATTAATTGCAGCAAATCTGTGGGGCCTGTCCTGCTCTGTTCAATTCAATTTGCCTAAATGTTAGAGGAAGCTTGGTAGAAGTTCACTGTCCTTTTATTTATACAAGTTTTCTCCTGTTTAGTGGCCATCTAGGTGGACTAAAGGTCAGGATCACTAAATTCATATGATACCAAAGTTAAGATTTACTAGGAGATATAAAAAAAAGAAGCTGGAATTATAAAAATTCGCCAACATGAGTGAAAATGTTGCTGAGTACTAAAACGATGGTAATTTCTAAACAAAAATAAAGCTATTTAATTTCAATAATGACAGACATTCTAAGATAGTAATTCCAGAGGATTGTGTGTGGTCACGCAGGTTGAAAAAGCTGTTTTCTGGAAAACTCTGGGGCTCAGGTGAAGCTCAGGATTCATCCAAAGGAGGCGTGCAAACTGCTCCACTGTATAAATTTGAAATATGTGTGTTAAGTCAACCTGCACTATGTGCAGACAACATTTCTGCTGAACTCTGACCTATACTTGTATTAATAAATTTAATGTTACTTTTACAGAGCCAGAACTTTTGCACCATGCTCAAAGCTTTGAACCACAAACCTGCACAAGTTAGATATTTCTGATTAATCAAACAGTCTCAGTGGCAACTATCACAATCAGATTGTATGCAGTTGCAAATGTGACACAGGACATTCAGGCGGTAGCTTTTTAATGTCAGATAAGGGGTTTGGACTGGTGCAGGCAGTTTAAAAATCTTGCAGAAACCTTCACCTAGATAGGATGAACTAATCCAAATTTGAACACAGAGTTCACACTATTTTACAAAATGTTACACAAATCTCCAATAAAATAAAATGACTGATATTTTATATCACCCCATCTTTGAAAGATATTGCTCTGACATCATAATGTTCTTGAAAAGGGTCTAACAGTTCGCAGAGTGCAGAACTCCAATTTACCTTATTTATTGCAAGAGGTGTGTGATGCTTCTAGCACACCTGCTCTTCATCAGACAATAAACACAGGGCAGTGTCATCTTAAGTCACCCGTGATTGACCACATGACCACAACTCATGACAGTAACATCCAACCACATCTTATTTAGGTCAAGGAGTTCATAAATAAATTATCTAAAACCAATAGTTTCTCAGATAAGTCCGAAAAGTTGCTGAGTAGAAAATAATAAAAATGAAATAAACAGAAAAATAATATATTAAAATATATACAAAAAAAAAAGATCAATAATGTCTTAAGGAATATCTAACAATACGTAATGCAATCAGGTAGCTATCAAAACAAAAACCCATGTCAGCACACCTGCTTACTCAGACATCCCCACTCACCTGCAGCTGGTCTTTACTGGAGGCCTCTAGCATAGACCTGGGAGATTGAGGGTCCTGGACAGTTCTTCTGGACAGAGACAACTGCTCCGAATGCCACTGTTGCGTTCACCATATGGATCTTCTCCAGCTCCTCTCTCAACCCTGGACATTTGTAAGGTTTACATATTCCTTCTTCTTGATATTTCTGTCACTTTATATAGCTACATCTATCACTACGGCCTTCTTCCTCTGCTCGTCCACCACTACTGTGTCAACATCAACAGTATGTCTGTCTGTACCCGGAAGTCCCACAAGATCTTAGCTCGGTTATTCTCAACCACCCTACGGGGCATCTCCCATTTTGACGTCGGGACTTCTAGATCATACTTGCCACTGATCTTCCTGTATACTATGCCAGTCACTTGGTTATAGTGCTTCACGTATGCCTTGCTTGCTAGCATCCTGCCAATATGTTTTTGTTGAAGTTGTATGTTTTTTTTCCTACTGAATTTACTTACCTTAGAAGAAGTGTAGCTTTAATATAATCATTTTTCAGCCCTGGAAATTGGTCCAGTACATGATGCATTATAAAGGGCTGGTTTATATTTATATTATATATTTAATGTCCATAAAGTTTCACATTTTTCTGTCTTTCAAAGTGGGCCTTAAAAGAAGGCTCTTGTTTTTAAAAAAGTCCATTTCCAAACTTTATATAGAATTCTACACTGCTGAAGCATGATATTTATAAAAATCATAACGCTGAAATGCAGTTTCCATTGTTCAAATTTGTTGAACTATACCATGGGTGTCTATAGCAGTTGGCCAACAAAGTGGAATTTGTGGTTGATAGATGAAGAACTGCTTTACATCTTCTTAACTATATTGGTAGTATTACCAGTACCAGTTCAGTTCATTCATACCATTTTATTTCAGTCCTTAGTCTTTTTTAAAAAGACTGACTCCACTATTTTTAGGACTGATACAGTACTGAAAAAAACAAATAAACAAACAAAAAACGTAAATTCCAAACTTTATAAAATCCAGCTTCACAGGTATGTCATATCAAATTTCATGTAAACTTTAATGAAATACTAAGAGTCCCTCTCTTGGAAATAAGAGACAAATCAAACCTGACAAATATATAATTGAATCCATGGAAATTTGTAATCCACTAACAGGTGGTAAAATCTGTCAATCAGAGCACAGAGGTGGTATATTCTGTGAATTATATTTCCAATAAAGAATCCATAAAATTAAATTGATCTTTGAATTAGCAGACAGAGCCAGGTAATGGTGATTAGTGTGTTCAGCAGGGCAAAGCTAATTAGAGCAACAGCTGCTCTGTGTTTGTCTGTATGTTTATGTGTGTGTTTGTGTGTGTGTGTGCACGTGTATGCATATGGATTGATGGTTTCTGGTTTTAGACTTCAATTTCCTTCTCCTCCTAACATGTCAGAGGCTGTAAATCAGGGAGACACGGGCATACAAACACACATGCAGACACACAGACACACCATCTGTGCATAGGGCGATATAATTTACAGCCCCCTCTGTGTGAGTGTTCTGGTTCATTCAAATCATTTTCCTATTCCACTTTACAGCACAGTATATGTTAATATTACAGCTATACTGTACTTTAATGCAACTTAATCAGCGCACAGTATGTAATTGTATTGTCTAATATTTTAGATTGTGGTAAATGACGTTAAACTTGTGTTGTTTGCATAACTAAGTTTGGCCTACAGTTAATATTTGTGTTGTATTATTTGTAACTCACTCGACTGTATTTCTCCAACCCTGACACACATATACACACGTTCCCTAGTGTATAATACTATACACAATAATATAATTACATTTTCCATAAAAACAAAAGTAGGTTTGGCATCTAAAATATTGAAAAGATTCTGAGAGAGAGTTTAATATCAACTCCACCCCTCTCTATGCGTGATTCATTGCAGTTATTTCTTTCATTTGTTGTATTTCTTCCCTAAATTTACCACTCACATGTGAGAACACGCATTCAGAATTATTTAAAAAAGTTATTAAACACCAAGGGTCACGTTAAAGCTTATGACTGCTTAAATTCATGTTCTTGCCATGCTCTTATTTTATTTTGCGTGTTTCAATATATTGATGTAGTTAGCACAGGAGTTTGCTTCTCCTGGTATTTACACGTTGCTATCCATCAGAGAGTGGCTGAATGTCTGCATGGCATCGTCCATTAAATCCAATTAGGTCTCCTGTTCGACCACTCCTAGCCATGCAGGGTACGTTGGATGGTAATAACTTGTGTGCGTTAGGTGTCAGCAGGATGTTGCTCACTGCCATTTATGAGGACTAATTGATGTTTATGATGGTAATAGTGTTGTGTTATTGCTGTAAGAGCCTAGGATGTGAAAATTTCCTGAGCAAAGTTTAGTTCAGAACCATAAACAGTGTAAGGTTTGTCTTAGATTGATACACACATTTGTCCTTACAGCAGAAAGATTCTGTTTTAAGATCTACTGGTCGGCTGGGGCTTTCGGCGTTTGCATGTTCTTGTTGTGCCTAGGTGGGTTCTCCTCAGCAGCTCTGGCTTCCACACACACATGTTAGGTTAACAGGTGATTATAAATTTGCAGTAGGTGCAAATGCAAAAATGAACTGAGCATTAGATCTGCTGGGATAGGCTTTAGCGCACCCGTGACCCTAGATATTAGATAAGTGGTTTAAAAAAAGACTTCAATTTTTGAATATAAATCAAGTTTTTGGTAATTATTAAATCACTTACTGCTCATAACTCATGTATATAATTGACTGGAGTAATAAACTTCTGAGGAAACATTCAAAACCATTTCACAGTCTTTGTAATGATTCTCAGGTTCTGTTCTTTGTTTCCGTGCTCCTGCTGTCTCTTTCTTGCTGTGTTTGTGCTAGTTTATTTTTAGTCGCTCTTTCACTTTACTTCCTGTTATATTGTGTAGTTTAGGCGATGCTCTTTATGTTTCAGGCGCTATGCACACTCACATTAAAAGGGTCATTTCGCAGGTCAAAAGTTTCCCTTACCAGTGCAGTCTAAATCTTAATCATTGTCAAAAGATAATGACAAAATATATATAAAAATATAAAAATATCACTCAAATACAATATTGTTGTATTTGAGTGATGGAATAAATAAGACAAGAAATTAATCCTGCTGAAAATGATCAACTTTTCATTTCAGTTCATTAGTTTTTCTATAGCTCCAAATCACAATAACTGCTGCCTCAAGGTGCTTTATGTTGTATGGTAAAGATGCTCTAATAACACAGAGAAAACCCCAATAATTAGACAAACTACCTACTTTGGCGACAGTGGGAAGAAAAACCCCCCCTTTAGTAGTAAGAAACCTGTGGCAGAACCAGGCCATCTACCACCACCAATTGGGAGTGAGGAGATGAAGACAGGATAAAAGACACACTCTGGAAAAGAACCAGAGATGAATAATAATTAATAAATATAATTAATTAAAAACTAATAATTAAATGCAAAGTTGTCTATAAAGTGAGTAAAAAAAGGTACGTGAAGAAGAAACACCATCATGGGAAGCCCCAAAAGGCTAGGTCAAATATAATTTAACCATGGGAGTTTTCAGCCACAAGTACATGCTTTATCAAAAAGAAAAAAGAAAAATGAAGTTGTAGAGAGTGTGTCTGTCTTCAGATTCCAAAGTGGGAGAGGGGTATGAAATCAAATGCCTTTATTCTACTTTTAACTATCCCAGGAACCACAAGTAAGCCTGCAGTCTGAGAGAGAAGTACTCTATTGGGGTGATTATTGTACTATGAGGTCTTTAAGATTAGATAGGGCCCGATTATTCAAGACCTTGTATGTAAAGAGATGAATTTTAAATTTTATTTGGCTACAACAGGGAGCCAATGAAAATGAGCAAATATGGGAGAAATATGCTCTTTCTAGTCCCTGTCAGTACTCTTCAACTGAACGCTCTCAACTTTTTGAAGAGCCTGATAATAATTACTTACAATAATCCAGCCAATAAATGCATGAACTAGTGTTTCAGTATCACTGTGTTACATGGTGTTTCTAAATGAAGGAAACTAGTATTACACATTTGTCTAATATGTTCGTAGAGGGACATATCCTGGTCAAAAACGAGATTCCTTACAATGTTACTGGAGGTCAAGGTAATGCCATCCAGCATAATTATCTGGTTAGACACCATATTTCTAAGATTTTTATAGTAGAATACAATAACATCAGTTTAATCTGAATTTAGAAGCAGGAAATTAGAGGTCACACAGATCTTTATGTTGTTTTCAACACTATTCAAGTACATGTAAAATGGTGTGTTTTAAAAGGCTGTGACAATATTTAGCTTTGTCAAAATAGATTGGCATTTTTTGTGAAAATGCATTAGCTGATGTTTGTTGTTAAGTGATTTAAATAATTTAAGAAGATTTAAAAAGTTTCACATGTTATGTACATACATTTCATACAACTAATACAATGGAACAAGAATTAAAAAATAATTTTGGTGTACATCTGTGTTTGAAAAATGGCTTAATACAGAAAATAGAGAAGATGTGTGGTATCTTCATATTCACTGTTTGTCCATTGTTGCCAGTCTCACACAAGACCACACACATGCATTGTAACAAGCTGCAACTTGTGAACATTTTCAGAGACTAAAACAATAGAAAGGAAAGTGTACGAGAGAGTGAGGAAACATGTGCACAGATTTCCAACAGTATTATGTCTCGCTGACTCCGGCATGACCCCTGCAACAATCACCACAGTGATGAACGGGGTCAATTGGACAGAGGTCAGCCAGAGGTCAGCAGACTGATCTTGGTGTTCCTCTCTCTCAGTTCCTCTTCTTTGTTTTGTTGTTCACTATGCCCCCCCCCCCCAACCCCCCAAAATCACACACACATATCATATGTCCCATTGTTTTTGTTTATCTGTTGTTGAATGAAATCCTCCATGTCATTTTGACTCAAGTGTCATGTATCATTAAAATCACTACTATCAAATCAGCACTCTTGGCATTAGCAATCACTCACCATGTTAACATGCTGACGAAATTCAAACGTCTTGTTTTGCATGTCACGGTCCATCAGTTCACTTGTAAATACAGACTTATTCAAAGCAAGAGACCACAATTCTCAGAGCTTCGGACTACTAGCTCAGTATAAATTGTAAATGCAAACTACTGTTATTTTTGAGGTTCACTGTATGACACAGAGGTAACACAACCCAAAAAGAGAAATACACAATTTGAATAAATTATAAACAAAAGTTTTAATAAGATTTATTTATTCAGAAGCTTTAGGGTTTGAAAAGTAGCATCTTTATTGTCTGTTGTTGGACAATGAGAAGTAGTCAAAGAAGAGTAGTTTAGTCCCCAACTTCAACTTCAACCAGTTACAAAAGTCTGCTAGGAAAATGAAAAATTATGAATGAAAAATAGGTCATCTATTGAAGAATATGCAAACATACAGTGAAATGCAGTACATTAAGCAAAAACAGAGTACATTTGTATAATTCTAATGAGCTTCAAAGTCAGTATTTTGGTATGAACTGTGTTACCGTCAGGGGCGTAATTTCTAGGGGGGTTAGGAGGGTTATGACCCCCCCAATAATTATCTTGCATAAATAGGCTGTTGATTTTCTTTACTCATTTCAGGTATTACCAGCAAAATAGTTGCATGTTTAATCATCTGGGAATTTACCCAGATTTATTTATTTATTTAGACAGAAATCTTGACCGCCCCAATGTTCAGCACAAAGTTACGCCCATGGTTATTGTTACAGTTTTTATAGTTAATAAATTGGCAAAAATGATATGCTTTGCAACAGGTTGCTGGTAACCAAGTTCCTAAATCTACAATTTCAATCTTGTTCTTTTCTTGGTTGTTTGTTATGCGTTGGTACAACATGCATATGCTCTGTACCTTTGCATCAAATCTCTTCTGCTTATCCTTTTCAGGGGTGCTGGAGCCTATCCCAGCTGTCTTAGGGCGAGAGGCAGGGTACACCCTGGACAGGTCGCCGGTCTGTCACAGGGCTAACACACAGACACAGACAACCATTCACACTCACACCTATGGGCAATTTAGAGTTTCCAATTAACCTACAATCCCATAACAATCCCACTAACTACATGACTTTGGGAGGAAGCCAGAGTAGCTGGAGAGAACCCACGCAAACACAGGGAGAACATGTAAACTCCACTCAGAAAGATTGTGGAATTGAACTCAGGACCTTCTTGCTGTGAGGTAACAGTGCTCACCACCATGCTGCCCCTGTTCTGTGCCTTTTTCATAATTAAATGATTTATAGTCATTGTTAAGTGACTCAACCAACTTTATCAACAAACAAACAACAAACAAAACCATTCCTCTGAAAACGTGTCCACTTATGAGATGCGGCTTAAGAATTTTACATAGTGCCATACATCCAAACACTTTTAGACTTCCTTAATTGATTTCTCATTACCAACTAAAACATTTAAACTGCACACATATTCATAATGTGCTTTTCACAATGAAGCAAAAGTTTATTAAAATAGAAAAACAGTCATCTTTAGTCTATTAATAACTAATAACTAATAACGGAAAGAATATAGAAAAATATGAAGACATTGTTTATCAGCAGTCTTCTCACTGCATCTCTGTTGAAAATTGGTCTGTGAAACTGCTCATCCATGAACTTAATCATTAATCATTAATTTCCACATTAAGCAACATTTCTAAATATAGCCAAGGGCTAAAATTTTGGTGCAATCTAATCTAATAAAATGATCAAAATCATACAGCACCAGGACTTTATTACTTTAATGAAATAACTAAGCGTTTTGACCTGTTATGATTTGTAGCAAAGTAGTATATTGTTTATTGCTTAAGCTTAAGTTATTAATCATATTGTCAAACATTGTCAGTTAAATATAATTTGTGATTTTCATCATCACAAGTTCTTTGTATTTTTTGTCAGCCCACAAACTGTGTTTTCATTTTTGGGAGTGCTTCCTACCTCTCTGTTTACTTCAGACAGGTCCTGCCTGAATTTTGAGCTTAAGCTTAATTTTAAAAATCTTTTCATAATCGTAGGTGGGTGTCATAATGACACAGGATCAAACATGTGGATTTGATTCACTGCAGCTTCTGCAACAAAGCAGCTTGGCCAGCGACTAGCTGTTGGGAAAATGTGTGGAAATGTACGAATGTAAATCAGTATTTTATTCAGTCAGTGTTCTTCGGAGAAACTGAGGCTTCTTTTTGCTTCTTTTCTTCATAATTATTAACACAGATCTTAAAAGAGTCAGCACCTCATGTTCCCACACTTTGACATTTAGTGCCTCATGTGGAGAGAAACTATTATTAGAGCCCCGCCAACAGGTGCACAACTTGTCACAATTCAAATAAGTTTCTCTTCAGCAGTGTGACTGTTTGGACTGAGGAGTCAAATCAGCAGAGAAGTTTGTTTGCATCTGCCACCTATTTCCCAGTTTGCATGTTAGTAAGCAAATAGAGTACACACACACACACACACACACACACACACACACACACACACACACACACACACACACACACACACACACACACAGATAGAGAGAGAGAGACAAAGGGTCTTATAAACAGACAAATATAAATCAGCTCACATGTAGGACTGTATCTCAGTGGCTTTGCATCAGATTTAACATTTTGGACCTGGAAAAACTTCCAGTATACATTATGAAAGTACATTCTGTAGTTTCATAGTTTGGACTGATAGACTTACATTTTTATATAGTTTTGTGACACCTTCAAACATAAATGAATCAGCTTAAGTAACATAATTTTGATATTTTGTCAAAAACTTCCAAATACATGAAAAATCAAAATTAAGGGGTTTGAGGTTAACTTACCTGAAATTCTACCCCTCAGTACAGAGGCTGATAGTGACCTGGTGGATACTAAACACTCAGTGATGGTAGAGGGATTAAACTCCATCTATATACATGCATTATGATGTATAATATATGTTGGGTGCTTCACCATGTAAATGCCAAAACATTAAATCAAAACCCATGCCTATAGCATGATTCTGGTAGTGTCAAGTGTAAATCTAGTTTATGGTGTTTCTTCCTCTCTAATCAGTATTTCATGACTGTCAATGTGTTCATTTTTTTTTGTTTTTCTGTGAGTGCATTTATTCAGCATGGTGCACTGCAAAATTTGGCCAAACAGTCCAGACTTCAGAGAACACTGGACTTTGGGTTTGCTATTTTATTAACTATGAACTACAATTCAGTGTGCTGACATTTATCAATCTGGAACAGTTTTTCTCTAATAGGAACCAGGGATTTCTGCATACATGAATGTTTGCCAGTTGTTCATGTTGAAACATCCACGAGGTCACCAGTGAATCGCTTAGGGTAGGGTGGAATTTTACTCTCAAGCTAAACAAGCTTAATTTCAGAAACTACAAAATGTTACCTTTAAAATAAAGTCTGTTACATGGAATTTGGTCTTAAAAATCTTTTGCTGTCTCTCTTATATTGTATAAAGGGGAAGATGCGAACCTAATTCTAACTCTTAGCAGTTTACAGAATGACCATTCATGGGGTACATCCAATTCATTTTTTCCAGTCCCGATACAATACCTGTACCTTGTCTATGGATATTTGCAGATATGGATCTGATACCAGTGTTAAATGAACACTGTATTCCTCAGTCTGAGAAACGACTGGAAAAGTAAACGTATGCTCGACTTAAGCATTGTTTTCTTCAACGTAAAATAAAGTGGATGAAAAGTACAAATCTGTCTTCATGATTAAGAAAAGAACAAACTAATGACCATGGTACAATTAATAAAGAAAAAATAAAAATAAAAGTTATTTGCCTTAATTTATTGGCACTATTCAGTATTAAAGATAAATATCCATCAAATGACTTACAAAAGCTTACTTACATATTAAATAAAGACTACTAGAGAAAATGCAGTGCAGAGCAACTGTACTGACATCTATGACTGTCAACTAGGTCCTGTGACAATGAAGATAAAGGGCAAACTTGACCTGCGACAGAGACTCTTTGTTCTTTCTTTCTGTTTCACTCTTTGTCTTCAGTTTTAAATATCAAGCATGCTCCCACTCTCTCTGTTCTCAGTCTAAATGAAGAAAATGAAGCAATAGGATGTCTTGTCATCAGATTTGTTGTCATTTTATGCAGGATGCAGGATCTGAGGAGAAACAAAGGCATGGGGAGGAAGAGGAGGAGAAGGCGAAGATGAAGATGAAGGAGAGGGAGGAGAAGTGAAGTGTGCACGGTCGGGTCAAATGCCGCATTTTCGGGTGAAACTGAGTTCACATTACCATACAGCTCACTGTGCCTATGTGTGTGTCTGTGTGTACATTACCATAATAGGAGGTCCATCTGTTACTATCACTTGGTAACAAATTTAGTGTCACCTGCCCGAATGGAACCAATACACACACACACACGTACACACGTACAGGTCTCATTATAAGAATAAAGTACACAAGCCCCCCGCCTGGCAACCTCCAGGGTGGTTAAAGTGTGTACTGTATACACACATAAAAAGCATGCAGATGAAAACCAATCTCCACCAAGGTCTCTGCAAGCACGTGTACATTCTTCTGCATGCTGTCTGCACACACACATACACACCCCGCTCAGTCTATGGCATTGTACTGTTGTACTGAAGACTGGATTCAACACTCCCCCCCCCCCTCTCAGTAAGACATCAGCCGAGCAGTATTTGTGAGTTCAGTATTGCGTTATTGCAGAATTGGGATTCTTTTTATCTTTTGTTATTGCATATTTGAGCCAATTAAGCCTATTAATTAAATCCACAGGCTCAAACATTAAAACAGGTTATTTATTGCTAGTATTTAAGTCCAGTCAACCACTCTGGTATTGTCTAGCTTTCATTTTAAATAATAATAAGCAGCTAAAGCCAAAGCTCTGAAATAACATAAGTACCAAAACATTAAGATAAAAGCATACATGAACTTTATGTTAAACTCATACTCATAATACTCATTCATAAGAATATTATAAATGCAGTAGTATAAATACTTAAACCGAGAATGCAGTAAATAAAACCCCAGAAATCACATTATTTTTAAGAACAGTCATTAATTAATTAATTTTACCATAACAGGCAAGGTTAACTTTTTGCTGCTACTTTTTTAATGTTTATTGACTCAGATTCACTGACTATTTTTACAGTTTTTTATTACAGCCGCCATCCCTATAAGCTTCCATCTTACTGAGGTAAAAAACCAAAAACCAAAAACAACCCCCCCAACCTTCTGTGACAATACTATTACCTCAAGGTTGATAAAATAACTCTGGTTTTCATGCCAAAATGTGAGTTAGTCTTAATACACATAAAATTCATTACAATTAAGCCATAAGAACTAATCTGAAAATAAAAATAAGTATTACTATTTGAACACGTTATAAATATTTACAGTTAAGAGTACTTAATGGTTTATTATCATTTATTTGTCATTGTTATTTTCTAACTATATTTTTAATCAATCTTATGTTCTTCTTTATGTTATTTCGTACACCATTAATAAGTATTTTCATTAATATTACAAGTGTGCTGCAGCTGGTTTTACTAATTTAATGTTACAATTAGAAGAGTCTCTTTTATCATTCTTTAACTGATTTTAATATTAATATTTGAAATTGAATTATTCCCCTTATATCCTGGAATAACTACTGAAAATCAGTAAAAATATAGCATGACATTTTCTAGCTATTATTACTCTTCTATTCTATCTTCAATTTTCTTAGTATTATTCTTAGTACATAAACTTATTTAGATAAATAAAAAATATCTGAAATACAATTAGTTTCCATTTTTAAATTATTTGTGTTTTTATATAACTATAAAATATTCTATACCACCAATGTGTACTGAAACTAAAGAGCTCTTTTCAAATTACATAATTATTCAGTGGATACAACTTCTTGAATGTGTTTCTGATATTTATGTCTTTTCATTTTGATCCTCAGCTGCATAAAGGCTTGTCATTTTTATTTTGCTGATAAAAAATCCAGCTCCAATGCTGCAGCATCATTCCTACATGTCTCTATGACAATATATCACTCATCACTCTTTGTCTAAACTCTGTATGTGTGTGTGTGTATTTCCCTTTGAAGTCAGTATCGGAAAATTGTTTCTTCCTTTCATTTTATGGCAATAAACACACACACACACACACACACACACACACACACACACACACACACACACACACACACACACACACACACACACACACACAGGTCATTATGGTTATGAACTCCTGAACTGAACTTGAACAGGCAACTGGGTCATGATGAGGGCAACAGGGCTTTCTTACCACCACACAGCACTCACATACATACATACACACAGACACACACACATATGAGTGTATACCTGCCTTATGTATGCTCGTCACACATATTGTCCACATTTTGTCCAGTCACACTGGGATGAAGATAGGAGCTTATCTCATTGCCTTCAGTTTTGGAAACATTGTTTGTTTCAGTACAATGAGTGAAAATTAATAGAATAAGTCATGTGAAAGAAAACCATAAGGAATACAATCTAAATAATCTAAATAACACAAAAACTAATGTGACTAGTTCCAGTACAGTGAAAATGTAGGATGTGTGAAGAAAATAACAGAAACACCTTTCAACAGAATGTGCAATATCACATCCAATGCGAGACACATACAGACAAAGTAAGAAATATTTTACTCCATTTAGGACATGTTATATAGCTCCTGACATGCAATAAAACATGCATCTCTAAAGCTGATGTGTTTGTTTACATCGGCTTTACAAAAATAAGCTTTATGAGAGTGGAAAAATTCTCCGGCTCCAGATTCTAAATAAACCACTGGAAACCTTAAAGGTGCTCTTTCAAAAAGAATGCATAGTCATATAACTCTTTTGCTGAAAAGTAGAGATTTTATAACAGATTTTAAAATTGTGATGTTACCGTCTTTATCTAACAACCTCTGGATGTTTACTTTCACTTTATCTATAAGCACTGTTAATAAAGATTTAGCTTGACAACAAACTACTGATTTAAAAAACAAATAATAATATTATTATTATTCAATTGTTTTCCTAGTGGAAGAAATATTTTTGTTAACAAAGATTTTCTACTTTTTTAAAATTATATTTTTGTCTGTTGTTTAAAAAAACCTATGCACAAATTATTAGATATTGATTTTTTGTGGTATTTTTGGTTCTTTATTGCCTTTATTGTCTATAAAGGCAATAAATATTAACAAAAGTTTCTAATCTACTTTGTTCTGCTCTGTTTTACTTGATTTCTTTGTTTTATGTTCTTGCCTTTTCTGGCCTTGTCTTTTTTTTTTCATACATACACACACCTGCCTGCCCCTGGAAACACACATCCTTCTTGCAGTCTCTCTCTCTCTCTCTCTCTCTCACACACACACACACACACACACACACACACACACACACACACACACACACACACACACACACACACACACACACACACACCATTCATTTTTGTCTGTGTTCTAAATAGGAAGTGATCAGTCATTAGCTGAGAGGAAGACACAGTAAACCCTTCTAACTCCAACCTCCCTGTGACCTTTGAGAGGTGAGGTTAGTAGAACAGAGGAAATGAGTGAACTAACGTGGAGAGAGTTGAGGAGAAGAAACAAAAAAAAAGAATTACAAGGTAAAAGTCAAAAGAAGAGAAAATACAAGGAGAGAAAGAAAAAAGGTCCAGGACAGAAACATGGTCTGGAAAAATTAGGTAATTGTAACAAGAAACCTTATTTAAATAGACAACGAGTGATAGAGAAAACAGAGGAGAACAGAGAACCAAAATGTTGAAAAGTGTGTTCTCACACAGACGAGACACCAGGGGGCAGTATTGGGATAAGCTAGAGGGCCTCGGAGGGGCTGGAGTGGGAGGAGTCCCCCCCCCCCCCCCCACACACACACAACAAAAAGAATAATTACATAAAAGAGAAAACAATGTAAAACAAATAAAATAAATTAAATTAAATTAAAAAAGGAGGTATCCAATTGGTCAGCTTATTTGGGTTTCTTACGTTAGAGTGCCAAAGGGAGGAGCATTGCATGATGATGTCATCATGACAGGCATCCATCCATGTGTAGCAATGTCATGGCAACAGCTAATCCTGTCTAACAGAAACCACACTGATGGCTAATACATACACACATACGTGCCACATTTATGTACCTGTAGCTGAACAAACACCCCCTAAAAATAGCAGCGCACATACATGGAAATGCACACTTTTTGCTGTTATGAGAGTGTCTGTCTGTGTTTGGTTTGTGTGGATTGTCTGTGTGTGTGAGAGAAGATTTTTTTGGTGCCTTTCTAACACTAAAGAGAGGTGATAGGTGGAGCTTACATGTGCATACAGGTATTTGCATGTGCAAGTAGCAGACTGGTTGCACTAGTCTGGTCTGAATTCCCGGCAAATCACAATCACGAGTGAGTAACAATGACCTTAGCTCCCTATGTTAATATCCCAAAATGTCAGTGAAATGTTGCAATGCTTACCTTCTCACTGATCAACTTAAAAAACAGACACATGTGGACATATACACTTTCAGTAGTTATGTGTATCTCTGTCTCATAGACACCTGGATGACTAGTTTCCTGGCCTGAAGGCAAGAGTGTGTTCACATGAAACATCAGAACATGATCAAAGGACTAAGGAAGCTGTGAGCTCATAGACCAGGTGTGGCAGAGGTCACAAGTCAGAGGAGGCAGTTCCTGCAGTGACCAGAGGGAGGAAATGCAGGATATGGGCTTGGATCAAAGAGCATTCAGTCACACAGGTTGCCAAATGTCTGATTGGACTGCAGGTTATAGTGGGTGGGAATAGTGCAACTCTTACAAGAAGGAGCCTTTGATAAGGCTTTTCATCTCACTATGAAATGATCAGAAGGTCACAGTGGG
The DNA here is from genome assembly GCF_036321145.2 of Pelmatolapia mariae. Lineage (NCBI taxonomy): Eukaryota > Metazoa > Chordata > Actinopteri > Cichliformes > Cichlidae > Pelmatolapia > Pelmatolapia mariae. The sequence goes on along the minus strand of NC_086230.1, from coordinate 3,008,998 downwards.
GACAAGATGAGGTTACATTCATGTCACAGTGGGTTCATGGTAATGTCAGCAGGTCATAGCAAGTTCAGATCACATGCTCCAGTCATTTTGTAAATTTTTTTTTTCTTGGCAAAAATATGGTTCATTGTTATCAGAAATACTTCTTAAATGTTTATATGTTCTACAGATTTAAATGAATACAAGTGCATTACTCTAACACACATCAGATAATGAATTGTTTTAGTTTATCATGACATCAGATTATTTAATTTCTGATAGCAGTGGTAAAACAAAATCAGAATAAAGATACTATTGCTATATCTGTATAAATGTATATAATAATAAATAATGATAACAAAATAATAATAGATGGCAAGAGCTGAAAACTAAGTATGCCTGAGGCATACTTAGTTTTGGTAAGCTTCTGTAACAAAAATTCAAGAAATTAAATATGCAAACAACCATCGATGAATGTGGCTCTCCAATTATTTCTGTTTTTGTGTAACCTTTATCAGCAACAAAATATGGCTGGTATCATTCTACGTACTTAAATTGCCAAGAAAATACATGTAAAGGTAAAACCTAATGAAGATGTTAAAAAAAGGAATCTTTTAGAACTGCTCAAAATAAAGAAGAAGACAAAGAAATAGCCATTTATTTGAGCTATTTTTGCAGCAGTTTTATCTGAATTTACTTAGTATGATACCTACAGAGTACCTACAGTATCAATTTGCACAGCCTTTAAAGCTGCATGTACTTTAGTTTTTTCCACTCAACAAACATGTCATCTGAGATTTACCCTTCAAGATCAAATTACTCGCTGTCCTGTATAATTTTGCATTACATGCCATATCTTATTTGTATACTTTGTGTAATGAGTATTTGTCACTGTGTGGATAGTTAAACTGTGAACTGCCAGGGGGTTGGAGATGGAAATTAGCCTGAACTGAGTTTGATCCTTTACAAATAAACCTATAAAAATATTTAATCAACCAAACTGTGGATCAACTTTTTGATTAACAAAATAGTGTAAGTCAAATATCAGAGGAAGCCTTGCAACTAAATTCTTTCCTCCTTCAGTTCGACATATAGAAACCTGTAACAAGATATAAAAGTGTTTTTTAGCAGAAAAAAGTCCATATTAGGAGGAAATGTGTATAATAGACCTTGGTTAATATTAATATAAACACTCTGAAATATATTAAAACAAATTGCATGGATAATACAAAAAGTGACATCAATGCACATTTCACATGGACTTTTGCACAATTGCTAGAGGTCCCATCCAAACCAAAACATAGCTTATAGATATAAAAACAACGACATGTAAGTAGGTCCTTTAAATAGGTTGTTTGTGGAAGAATATTTAGATATTCTTAGGGTAGGAAAGTCTCTAGATTGGATATAGATGATGAAAAAGAGGACATGAACACAATATATTAGCATTTCATTTTTCTCCCATTTGAGCAGCATTTGGAACTGCAGATAAATATGTGTGTTGGCTATAATAGATCATCACTCTCAGAGGACTGTTTTGTGTAGGGGCAACGGGGAGGTGGCCAGGGTATCAAGGCAAGGGCACTGCACAGTCATAATAGGGTCATGGAAGGTTCATAGTGACGTTTCAGTCAATTGTATATCAGGAGAGGCTACATGAAAAGTTGTCCTATCCTGATACATCAGTGTAAACAGTGGCACTGAAATAATATCCGATGAACAGTATGGTTTGCCACATTCTGCATGAACAGTGAGAGTTGAGCAGTATTTAGAGAAGTATTAATGCCTCTATTATCTTTAACATAACATCAGTCTGTCAGCATTAGCATTTCTACTGTGTGTGTGGAAGGGACAAAAAGCTGGAAATCAAGCTTCCAACTTTCTATGAATGCTATGTAATATGTTTTTTCTTTTTATTTCCATAAGCCCTGACTCTAAATTAGTGTATACAGAACTAATATTTTATTTAGCTTAAATCTGAGACTTCAGAGTCAGATGGATACGTGAAAGAAGTGGATAAATGGATAGAGGATAAGGAGAGGGAAAAGGCAGAAAATGGAGCACATGACGGGTTATGTATAAAAAGAAGTGGGAAAATTAAGCAGGGGGTAAACTCATACCTCCATTCACCTGTCAATCTCACACAAACATGTGCTCTCCTTTGTGGTTAACAGTACTCCACCCAGTTCTAGCCTATGAGTCATTAACGTCCACCGTGGGATAACCAGATGCCTTTCAGTAAAAGAGTGCCTGGAAAACTACTGAGAGCATGACAGTGGCCTCTCATATTTTGTTTGTTGGTTTTCTTCTCTATCTATCTATCTATCTATCTATCTATCTATCTATCTATCTATCTATCTATCTATCTATCTATCTATCTATCTATCTATCTATCTGCTGCACAGTGTAATTGGTCCTCTCATATTAATATCAAGTGTAATTGTGCCTATGTTTTTTTCAAAACATAGGCACAAATTGCATCATTTAGCACACTTTATTCACCTATAGAAACCCTGGCTTTCAAAAACCAACTCACTGATTACCAGTTAGTTTCACTCATGTTGCACTTCCTCAAACTCAATTGTAAGAACAATTCAGTCATGTGCCAGAGTATAATAGATGCCTCAAGAGACTCATAGAATTGTTAGACAACAAGAGGAGGAGGATTAGCAGGCAGTGAATGCTTAGTGTAAGAGGATGCTCAGCAGGCAGTGGACGCCATCCAGGACAAGGATGAGGAGGAGGAAGTGAAGGAACAGGAAGGGGAAGGCAACAGCAAGCCATTTTTTTTAAAAAGGAAATACATCTTGTGAAATGAGTATCTGTCACTGTGTGGACTGAATACATGGTGGACAATGTAATCAGTCTTGGCCTAACCATGACTGACACTGGGTGGTGAGTACAGCCAAATTTGAACAGCTTCCCAGTCGCCTAAGTTATCTAAATATTTAGACAAAAGAATATGACAATATCAAAAGGATATGAAAAGTTGTACAGTACTCTGTAGAGTAGTTACAGTACATACCATAACTTTGTTTTCAGGACATACCCTATTATGTATAATGTTTTGTCTTAAATTGACACAGCTATACAGTAAAATGTGCGTCCTACTTTTCACAGAACAGAAAGGCTGCAGAGGCTAGAAGTTTACTAAACACTATTCATTCTGAAAACCTTGACAGTGTTAGCCTAAAATCTAAAATCAACCTTGTACTGCATAAACACCAGCTGAGGATGAAACAGGTATGTCTTGATCCGATATTGAGTGCAACTCTAATCAAGTGAAGTTTCCACCAGGCTGCTGTGTTCTATGACTCGTTCGCCCACACGCCATATTTTGTAGTGCTGTCCCCTCCATCATATTTCACTATTTCTACTCCTTGCATCTTTGGCTTTCCACCTGTCTCCTCTCATTCACACACATGTATTCTGTTTTGCATCTACTTGCTTTCATTACTCATTTCCGTAGAGCATCCCTCCACCTCTACGGGTGCTCTCTACTCTCACTACAGATCACAATGTCATCTAGAAATGTCATAGTCCAAAAAGACTCCTGGCTAAATCTCATCCATCAAACTGTCTATCACCACTGCAAACAAGGGGGTCATAGCAGCTGACTGATGTAATACCACCCAACCTTGAACTCTTCTGTCACTCCTACCACAAACCTACCACTGTTTTGTTGTTGCCATACATGTCCTGCACCACCCACAAATACTTCTCTGTCACTCCTGACGCCCTCATGCAGTACCACAGTTTCACCCTTGGCACCCTATCATTTGCCAGAGGAATGAAGATAGTGTTACAAAGACTGTGTTGGACAATCTGTTTAAGAATTTAATTCAGTTCCATTATCGATAACATGATTTGATTCCTTATCAATTCTCTTATTGATTCTGATTGGATTCTCATTGGCTCCTGTTTGGGAGTAAGCAGTACATCAAATACATTACATTCTGCAAATTACTTGCATGGTGTGTGGTCAAATGTTTGTGCATGTTGGAGGTCTTTCCCATCTTTGTTGTAATTAGTGTTGGGGCCTTTATATATAAAGTAAGGCATTATACTAAATTATAAATTATATTTTTTTGTATAAAATGACCTGAAACGTATCGTGTCTTACTAGTAATATAATATAAACCTATAAGCTGCAGTCCCACACACCAACACTAATTATGACGGGTTTTACATGAAGTATGTGAAATTTGTGATGCATTTGATTGATTGATTCATTGATTGACCTCATTATCTCCTCATTATGATATTGATTTGTGTTGGTGTGCGGGACAGTAGCCTATAGGTTTGTATTGTTTCAGTTATTTTCAATGAGTAATATAATGAGCATTAAGGACCCCAACAATGATCAGAACAAAGAGGAGAAATTCCTCAGGCATCCACAAACATTTGACCACACAGCATGCAATTAATTTGCAGAATGTAATGTCTATGCTGCTGTTTGTGTTTGTTTCTTAGTCCATGAACTTGACTTTGGAGTTGGGGCAACTTGGGGCTCAGTGGGTCATCTACCAATCAAGAGGCTGGTATCTCACTTCAACCCCTTCAACCTGCATGTCAAAGTATCCTTAGCTAAAATAGTGAACCCTGAGTTCCTGAGTCTGATGTATCCATCGATTGTGAGTGTGTAAATGTTACACAAGGTGTTCAGATACAGAGACAAGCACTGGTGAATGAAGTGAATGAAGCAATCGGAGTAGAAAAGTGCTATGTAAGACCATTTACTCCAAGTGCATGAATAATTGAGCAATCAGGTTACATTTTAGGCCCCAAAAGATCTTATCTATAATAACTGCATCATTTTTATCAGCCATCACTCAGCAGCTGGCAAAAAGGACATATTATTAGCATTTATCCTTTTCTATAAGTACTTTTACTTAAGTACTTTTTAAAGCACTTACAAATGCATTCTAACATTTTATTTTCACTATATTAACATCCCATTTTTATCCACAAAAGTTGAATGATCCATGATAATATTATGATGACGTTGCGTTGCCTAGCCATCAGCTACCTGGTGCTGGTATTGCCTTTATTTTCTAATAAATGCCAAAAATAAATGTATGCTTGTTATACCTTAATAAGAATGACAGTGCCAGCAAGTGTTATGTTGTTTGGGTATAGGCAGTGTTTGTATATTTCTGGTTACAGCGTTGCTGAGGAAGCAAAAATTTTGTACCAGGTTGCCAAAACTCTGACATTGTAAGCTTCAGCCAGTGAAAACAAACACACACATGTATACATATGCACACACACACATACTAACACACAGACATACACACACAGCAGGGTTGGTAAGTCTAAGTTAAATAGTCTAATGTGGAATCCTCTCTCCCGCTCCCTCTTACACAAACACACACAAATGGTTGGAGGCAAATATTACTTCATCCTAAGTATTTTTAAATCAGGTGATGACAGAAAGAGAGCGGGCCAAAGACACACATTCAGCCACTGTGGTTTTGGGTTGAGATGTGGTGTGTGTGTGTGAGGTTAACAAGCTCTTACAGCCTTGTTATCACACTGATGAAAGACAGAGTAAGAGAGCGAAAGAGAGAATAAAAAATCTCCCAGAAAGAAAGCAAAATGGGTGTGATCATTTGCTTTTCTTTTCAAAAGGCTCCTACATAAACCTCGTCGCTTTGTTAGTGGGAAGTGCCTTTGTTAGTGTGTCTTTTTATGTGTGTGTATATTAGTAATCATAGTTTAAACAGAACCAGACCAGACTCTCTATATCTTCAACTGTCCACCCATTATCTGTCTTTATTGTGTGTATATGCTTGCATGTGTTAGGAAAATTCTGCAGAAGCTTGACAGGAATAACTTCCAAGCACAAAACAACTCCAAGATATAGTTGCATTGCCACATTTTGGGAAATTTTAATATTGTGTTATGTAGATAGGTTGAAACAGTGCGGCGGGACTGCATGTCCTTGCAATTAAGGCAGGCAAGTATTCAAGTTTTTCTTGAATACTTCACTTTTGATCTATTATAACCATACAACAATTTTTACCTAAAGCACTTTACGTAGCAAAGCATGGCAGCTAACTTATTGCTTTGGGACAATTTCTCCCTTGCTGTGAAAGTAAACAATGGTTCACTTTCTACACCCAGAATGTAAAACACTGAATATGATGTGTTCTGATATTACAAATAATGTATCACATGGTGTATATTTGGAAAAGGATTCAGTTTTAGTGCAGAAGATGAAAAATGAAAGTGAAATGCTGCACAGTAACTTTAGCACCAAATTGATGTCGCCAGTATTTGGCAGGCAGGAATAATGTATATAGAAAAAACAGGCACTATCATTAGCTATTGAAATTTCATACCAAAAACTTGGTCATTAAAGAACTGCTCTTTGTAGATCTTCTACTAAGCCTGTAAGTCTGAATAACAATATTTATATTTATACTTCCCACTTTTGTTGTAAATTAATGCTCATCTTTTGTATAAGTCAACTTTAATAAATGATCTGTAACCCTTTCCACACTGTAAACTGTCAAAGGTGGCAGAACTCAAAACATTAAGGAAACTAATTACATTTTATATATGTTACTGCAGTTCAAACAGTAAGGTTGATATGTAATAAAATACATAAAATACAATAAAATATAAAATATTATGGTTAAATTAAAGTTCTTATTAAGTCATAAATTATCATTTTTAAGGAGAATTTTTGAAGTTACACAAGGCAGTGTGTGTTTTGATAGGCAGAAGTAATACAACTGTAACTTAAATACTGCAGTGTTTAAATCCAGTCACCACTTATTGTACTTGACTTGCATAAAACTTTACTCGTTACCCTCACTAGGTGACAGAAGACGGCTTAAAATTTAGTTTATAGGTTATCCTGTTTTTAGTGAAGAACAGATCACTCTGCACACAACTATCTGTCTCACCCTAGTAACGGTAAATAACCCCCTATCCTCTTCAATCTTGCTGAGCCAGCTTTGCTATTCTGACATCAAGGTAAATGGAATGCAGCCCCTCAAACTATACTATGAATGAAACAAAGCAACATAATTTGCAGTTCTCTTTCGCAAAAAATTTAAACAGTACACTATACCTCTTTATATAATTTTGATTGAAAATCTTGCTCTGTACTATCATAATATCTGCCAACATGTATTTATTTATTTATTTTCAAAACTGACATAACTGCAAGCAATAACCAACATAATGGGGTCATCAGTGGAGTTAAACCAGGCAATAGAATCAGTAGGGTTGTCAGTATTATCACTGGTATCCTTCGCAGTAATAATAACAGAAGTAGTTCCAATAGCATACAGTCCAAGCAGTACTCAGCAGGACTTAACGGACAGAGAGGAAGAAAGAAAGCTGCCTTTACAGCAGTTCGTCAATGGGTGGCAGTGCAGTGTGCAAGGTTTTTGAACCTGTGTGTGTGTGTGTGTGTGTGTGTGTGTGTGTGTGTGTGTGTGTGTGTGTGATATTTTCTCATCTGCAATGTGGTATGGTGTTTGGCAAGAGTCCAAAGAGGTACTGACAGATCTGCTCAGGAAAACCTCCCCTGCTCAGAAGACTGCTCATACTCACACACACACACACACACACACACACACACACACACACACACACACACACACACACACACACACACACACACACACACACACACACCTCCTCCCTCTCCTCACACTCTGTGTGACCCTGACATCAGCCCTGCACTCTCTCCATCACTGTGTTGCCTTGGCAACAGGCCCCAGGGTAAGGCTGTGAATGTTGTTCGTGATGTTTGTTTGTTTCTTTTTTGCTTGCTTGATTGTGTGACCAGCATGTTAAAATAATATGTTTCTACGTGTGAGCATACAAACTAAATCAGTTTTACACTTTAAATTCTGGTACTTTCTACGAGCATGAGGCTGGAAGTGAGTAACCATGATAGTCAGAGTGAGAGTATGTGTTGTATGTGGTGGTGATGGTGACAGAGTGTCATAGTGAGAAGCAGATAGCCTCTTTGACTTTTGTGAGTGCTGTCATTGAGTAGGAGGCTTAAGACCTCACAAATCACTCCAGCTCCTTTCTGCAGTACCAAATCAAAAACACTAGGGGGCAATCTGGACTGTATCTGAACTGGAAGCTGAACCTTAAAGTGAAAAATACTGACACTGGTATAATTATGCAAAAATATGGATTCTATTTGCAGACAAAATGGCATTCTTTTGCCTATCACTGTTGCAGAATTTGAAATAAAGATATTGCTATCTGTTATAGTCTATCTATCTATCTATCTATCTATCTATCTATCTATCTATCTATCTATCTATCTATCTATCTATCTATCTATCTATCTATCTATCTATCTATCTGCTGCTGTGTCTGCCTAGTTGCCATGGCTGCAGTGCTGGCCCGGGTCAGGACCTTACGGGATCCGACTGTAAATGAGCATTGTGGGGCTTTGATGGGAATCCGTGATGGGTTTTCAGTTGCTACGGTAACACTTGATCCTGCGCCATTCCTCTTAGTATTTCTCTCCGTCTGCAGTTCTCAGTTAAATCTTCATTTGTCAGTTAAACCATTATTTCTGCTTCTGTTCTGCCATGTTTTAACCTTCATAGAATGAATAATGCAGGGAGACATCAGCACCAGTCATTTTACTGCTGTTCCTGTTTGTATTAATTGTATCACATTGTATCACACACAGGTACTAAAAACTTTGAGCTGACTCTAAAAGAGAATCACTTGCCATAAACATCCAAGTTAAAATGTGCAACAGAGCAGCATTAAAAACAAAACAGTAAAAGTGCTAAAGTGTAAATTGGCAAAGGTTTGTAATGACAATGCATGAGACCTGATACAGATGGTCCCACCTGGCTCCACTCACTTTTACAGTATATAAAGTGGAGTGCATGATTCCAGTTAAACAAATGTAATTGGAACAATGAAATCCACTCAACAAAAATCATCACAGTATTGTTTGGAGTTCACATTGAAAAGGTTGCTGAGGTGCTTTGTAGACCAGAGCTCTTTGAGCTAGTGTTAGGTAGAAGCAGCCAGTTGCAGATTGCACGATGCAGACCAAAGAGTGGAGAAAGTCGCTCTGCCCACAGAGGGACGGATTTACACCTAACAGTTAGCCACATACTTGCCAAACTGTGGAGCTTCTTTTGTAACCAAGAGCACAAGGTGATCATTGTGCGACTAGAAAATGCAGGGAAAACTACTATCCTCCACCAATTTCTATGTATTATTGTAGTGTCTACCTTACAATGTAAAGCACCTTGAGGTGACTGTTGTTGTGATTTGGTGCTGTATAAATACAATTTAATTGAAAATTGAATTCAATTATTCCTTTGGGAGTGAAAAGAAGAAAGAAGGAAAAAAGCAAGACAGTAATGAGTGGAGCAGATAACAATTATTAACTACTAATAGTTAATGTTACTAGTTTAGCAAAGTAAATGTGGGAGAGAGACACACATCAACTTTTACTAGAATCACATCATTGTTTTTTTTTTAAATCTTTTTTATTTTGACAGTTAATATTAACTCAGTAGCAGAGCAGCCTGGTATGTTTAACTCTGCTTGCCATTATGTGACTGACTGAGTATTGTTCGTGTCGTTAGCAAGTCAAAGTAACATACAAGCAGTATAAACACGGGCGATCGTAGCTCAAGAGTTGGCAGTTCGTCTTGTAATCGGAAGGTTGCCGGTTCGAGCCCCGGCTCGGACAGTCTCGGTCGTTGTGTCCTTGGGCAAGACACTTTACCCGTTGCCTACTGGTGGTGGTCAGAGGGCCCGGTGGCGCCAGTGTTCAGCAGCCACGCCTCTGTCAGTGTGCCCCAGGGTGGCTGTGGCTACAATGTAGCTTGCCATCACCAATGTGTGTGTGGATGACTGAACATGTAAAGTGCTATACAAATACAGGCCATTTACCATAACCAGGCCACTTAGTCATGGGCATAAATTAAATATGGCCTCTCCCATTTCTGTGGTAGTCTTTTACCTGTTCTTTTTATAGGTCTGTTGTTGTCCTTGTTAGTCTCAGATTATTCATTAAATAAATGTGATGAACACTGATTGGAGGGGCTCTATCTGAATTTTGGCGTAGAGCCTGGGCAAACTCTAGAATCGCCACTGAAGCTTCTTTTATGTACAGATGTTCCAGCATACAAATGTATGTCTCCACTCACAAAATTAAACTCACTGAACTTGATTTGACTACCACGCTACCATGCTAAACGCTAACTGTATCCTAATGTAACTGATAGATGATTCATTTAACATACGATCTAATACAGAGGTGGAAAGTAATGAAGTACGATTACTTTGTTACTGTATTTAAGTAGAATTTTCAGGTAACACAAATGTCTGTATTTTCTAGTCCTTACAATTTCAAAACACACTTGTTGAATCAGATTTAAGACATTTTAGGGCAGTTATTATTTCACATCACTGCACACCTTCAAATATCAAACAAATGTATTTTCTTATTGTGGAATTTTCTGCTAACAAAACATCTACATCATATCTAGGAGAGTAATCTAACTAAAGTATCATTAAATGACTAAAACCATTGGTTGAATATATGGGTTCTTCATTTTGTAGAAACAGAAGATTGCCTAAATAGTCTGACTGCTCTTTGTCACTGTTGCTGACATTGTGTTCTCAGCGTCAGAGCTGCTGCACTGTTAGTCTGAGAGAAACACATCATTATCCAAACAACAGCATGGCTGTGGGGATTTTGAAATAAAACAGACTGGAATCAGTTTATTTCCAGCACTCCATCAAAGCTGTAAGCTTGTTGAGCTGGCAAAGGACTTCCACTTCAACCAATACTCAGGTTAGTCACAGCACATGGAAACATGCCGGTCAGAATGCCAGATCAAGAACTGGTTCCAGAACTGAATAAGCACAAGAAGGACTGGAAGGATGATGGTCTGAGTGCCAACTTTGTAGGGATTTCACCATTGACAGTCCTCCTCTGCCTCCACCTGTTGGGTTCATGGAATTGTTTACATATTTAATTTTTTAACATTACATACATAAATATATAAAGCAGGTTTAAAGGACTCAACCCAGATAAGAAACTATTTGTGAAACTAAGAGAGCATGTGGATTGACAGCTAGAAGACTGGTCAGCTTCACAATAGAGTTTTGGTAGAAATGTCAGTCCTTTACAAGCCTATGTGTGTGTATGTGACATCACTTGGTAGCAGTGTCATCTCATTTCAGCATTGATCCAGACTAAAATAATTATCTACAGGACTCACACACACATACACACACATGCACATTAGCATGTAAATGAAGCTCCATTCAAGCGCGAGCCACTAGCCTTCCTCTTTCATTTGACCACATATCAATCCACAGGTCCCGCCCCCCCCCCCCAACACACACACACACCCTCACACACAGTAATAAAAACATGATGGCTTTGAAGGCACAGTGTTAATTGTGTGTGCCTGTGTTTGTGTGTGTGTGTTTATTGACATTAGATTATAATTTTCTCTCTCTCTCTCTTTCTCTCGCCGCGATCATTTTCACATCACAGCTGTTCTTTCTCCTTACTGTGTCTGAGAGAGAGAGTTTTGTACTAGGACATGCCAACATAGAGCAGCAACCCAGCATAGAACAGCTGGATACCATTTAAGATGCTGCTCTACAATTGTTCAAATCAACCATCAGTCAGAATTGTAACCTCTGAACCCTCTGAGGTCTAATATATGATACTGTGTTTGTGTCCATTTCCATATGTGTTTAGGCATGCAGAGTGAATGAATATGGAAATAATACAGTACACTCTGCAACCTAAGTAGATCTGCTGCTTGGATGAATGCTGCCTGGTTGAAAAGTGCTTGTGTGTGTTTTGCAATTAGATTCTAACGATGCTAAAAAGCTGAGCAGATTGTAGGAACAACAATTGTAGCTTCTAGCAGAGATGATCTTGGACCTTCTTCTTCTCCCTCTTCCTCTATCTGCATATAGAATCACTACTTCTTTACCATGTACTCCCGTTTTCTTGTTACTGTGTATCTGTAAGTGACTGATATGGGAAATCTTCTATAAAGACCATCACTACAAGTGAGTGACATTTAATTATTCAGAATTATCCAGGACACAAACACAACACAAACACTCACATACCAGTATCTGTAAAAGATCAGGGTTTCCACACTGGTTCTCCCTGTTTCTGCATCCACTCTTACAAAACTGTCATACACATACTAACATGCAGAGAGAGAAGAAGAACAAGAGACTTGCCCTTTACACAGTGAAGATGACGTTGGGGGCTTCACTGATATATTAAAACAAGTCATTTTTACATTACTGCTTTTCATATATGTTAGCCTTGAGGTTTAAAACACACACACACACACACGCACACGCACACGCACACGCACACACACACACGCACACAAATCTGAAGAAAGCTTGAGTCAACAAGAGAACTATAGAACCTTAAACATTATAAGTCATTATCAGTGACTGTTGAGATTGTCCAGACAGCAGCACCACCATAGTTTGCTTCAGAGTATAACACATATCTAAGAACCCTCATGGACATGTTCACCTTTGCTTTACAAAGTATATCTGAAATATTCTTTAAACATGAGTAGCGGCAATTTCAGCTGGGCACAATTCTCAGAGTTACTACCAGCTTAGGATTATGTATATATTTAAGACATAACTTTAGAAATTTGGAAGAATTTGGAATCATAAGGGATTATTTCAACAAGGGACATTCAGGTGACGATCCATACAAGGACCCTGCTTTGACCCTGCTCTTAATAGCGCACCTTTTTCCTTGGCAGAAGGGGTAGCGGCCAAAGTAAAACAAAAGGCTGATAAATTATTATTGTAATGATTAATTGTTCTTAATTATTATAAAGATCCTTTCTAACACTTTAAATAGTTATTATCACAATGATTGGGGTCCAAGGTGTCACTTTGTTCACAAGTTTGTTTTTAATTACTAACATGATTCTGTAAAACTGAATATAATGTCATGATTGAAAGCTTTGACAGCTACTGTCACACAGGCACTTACGCATCTTTATTTGGGAATAGACTCAAATAGAGTAGTAATGCTGAGGAGGAGATAGAGTGTTTACTTTTCCATAAACATGACTGAGTGCTTCAAACTGACAATGTTTGGTGTTCTGCAGTAAACGGAAGTAGCCAACATGAGGGACTCATGGCGTTGTCATACTTTTTCTGGTTAAATGTGCATTTTCTAAGCTAATTGTAAGCTAATGTCCTTAGCTTTCTATCAGCAGGATCGGTAGTTAACTACTGGAGAAAAGCTATGTTTGGTAGCTAGGCTATTTTCATTTGAGAAAACAATCCATCCACCTGAATAAATGATTGTTACTGTTATTGTACTTTTATTATGCACCTTATACTGTAAGAACAACAGGGGGTCTCGTTTTCAGTTCTTGGGCACTGCTAAAATATCTGCAAACACCAGTGTGTTTTTTCTCTCTCAGCATAGACATTCCAAAGTGATTCCAAAGATTTTTATTGATTCCAACGTAATTTGTGATCATTCAGAAAGAATGCAGTGTGCTGTGGTCAATGTTCTGCTGGAAAACTTTGGGTCCTGCCATTCATGTTGATATTACTTTGACACATACCACCTACCTAAGCATTGTTGCAATCATGCACCCTTTTACATGGAAACGGTATTCCCTGATTTCTTGAACCCTCCCACAAATCAAAAATAATGCAGGAATTATTTGAGGAGAACAAGTCTGAGGTGTTGACTTATATAGACCTCTGTTTGTGTGACTCTATATAGGTATGCCTCCCTAAATCGACGCTGACCCTCCACCAGTCATGCTTTCCAATCTGTCAGGCAGTGTAACATTCATTTCTGTCACATGTGCTCACTTAAAAGCACATTCTGCTATTCTATGGCAAATGCCAATCAGACTCCAGACAGACAGTGAGCACAGGCATGACTAGAGCATATTGGGTCCTCAGGCCATCCTCGATTGTTTGGTCATATTTATTCACAGTAGTGGTCTCTGTAGGTCTCTGACAGTGCTCATCCTGTTCCTTACTGCACACTAGAGAAGATAATGGTCCTGATGATAAGTTAAGGACCTTTTACGGCCCTGTCCAGTTCTCCTAGAATAACTGCCTGTCTCCTAGAATCCAGCCTGGAGGAGTTCAACTACCTGTGCAATTCGGTACATTCCAGGTATTGTCTCCTGCTACCAGTTGTAACGCTGACAAATGCAAAAGTAAAAAAAAAAACTGTCAGAAAATGTCAATGGCGTCCACCTGTAAAAACCATGCCTATTTGGGGTTTTTCTGTGGGTTTTCTGTGTGGACTTGTGCAAAAGAAACAAAAAATCTTTCAAAGACATTTTTTCATACGTAAAAACATATAAATTCAGTTAATCACTTCAATTCTGTGACCAAATAATTAAAACCTTTCACCTCCATTTGAACTCAGACTTAAGGCACCAAAAGTCTTTATACCTTTATCAAATTCCTACTGACTTTGGAAAGTGTGTTGCAAAATCTAGGCCTAATGTAGAAGAAAATGTGTCCAGACATTAAAATGAAATGTGAATGATTTAGTTGAATCTTTATAAAACTGCTGTAACTGAGAAAAGCAAAATGATAGTCATGAGCCTATATGCATAAGAAAAAAAAGAAAATATATAAAATCTTAGATAGCACCAGCTATTTTGTAGTCCAGTAAAGTCATGCTACACAGATTCTGCAACCACTTTATAACATATGCTAGTTCCTTAAGTACTCATTAAGGCCAGTATCTAATCAACCAATCATGTTAGCAGCTCAAAGCATCTAGGTATGTACACATAGTGAAGGCAGTTCAAAACCGAGCATCAAAATGGGGAATGAAGGTGACTGAACGTGGCATGGTTGTTGATAGGAAAGCAACAGTAAATCAATCAACCACTCGTTACAAACGTTCTCTGAACAGCAACAGGAAATTTATCTCTCACAGAATCACCAAAACTGGACAACAGCAGATTGGAAAAATGCCTTCACTGGATCTCAGTCCAGTGGAGCATCTATGGTATGTGGTCAAAGAGGAAATTTGGATAAACAGGTGACAAATCTGTAGCAACTGTGTAGTACTATCATTTCAATATGGACCAAAATCTCTGAGAAATCTTTCCAACACCTTGCTGAATGTCTGTTTTTTTCAAATAAACCTTTCCTGAGAACATCAGAAAAGGTGTTTATGGCCCATATGTACTTTCAGCTGAGGGGCAGTTTCACTGCGACCACTAACTCAGGGCTGTGTGTCGGACAGGGTCGTCTGCAGTACGGGGGCCCCACAGGGAACGGTTCTGGCTCCGTTCCTCTTCACCATCTACACTGCAGACTTCTCCCACAACTCCACCCAGTGCTTCCTGCAGAAGTTCTCTGATGACTCTGCAATAGTCGGCCTCATCACTGATGGGGACGACAAGGAGTACAGAGAATTGACCCAAGACTTTGTGGACTGGTGCCAGCTGAACTACCTCCAGATCAACACTAGTAAAACCAAGGAGCTGGTGGTAGACTTCCGCAGGCACAAACATCCTCCACTGCAACAACTGAATATCCAAGGTATGGACATCGAGGCTGTGGACAGCTACAGGTACCTTGGTGTTCATCTGAACAATAAACTGGACTGGACTCATAATTCAGAAGCCCTCTACAGGAAAGGGCAGAGCAGGCTGTACCTACTGCGGAGACTCAAGTCTTTTGGAGTGAGGCTCCCACTCCTGAAGACATTCTACACTTTTATGGTGTGGTCTGCTGGGGCGGCAACATCTCTGCCGAGGACAGGAAGGGACTGAACAGGCTGATCCGCAGGGCCAGCTCTGTTCTAGGATGCCCTCTGGACCCAGTGGAGGTGGTGAGTGACAGGAGAATGGTGGCTAAGCTGTCATCCCTGTTGGACAACATCTCCCACCCCATGCATGAGACTCTGACAGCACTGAGCAGCTCCTTCAGTGGGAGACTGCGGCACCCACGATGTGGGACGGAGAGATTTCGCAGGTCTTTCCTCCCCACTGCTGTCAGACTCCACAACAAAGACTTTAACTGATCAAACACACACATGTGCAATTAGACTGCTATATGTGCAATTCTTTTTCTGACAAAGTTGTACTTTTGTATTTTCTTACTCAGTTGTATATAGCATTTGTATTCTATTTTATTCTATTGTATATAGTATTTTCTTTTCTTTTCTTTTATTGCATTCCAGTGTTTTCTAATTTCTGCTACCTAACTTTGCACTTTTGCTGTAACGAAACAAATTTCCCACCTGTGGGACTAATAAAAGTCATCTTATCTTATCTTATCTTATCTTATCTTATCTTAACAGTGTGTTTCTGGCCTTGCTCTTTCATATTTCATACATACACATGTTTTCAGTTCTAAGTAATTTGACTGAAAACACAAATGCAATGCTGGAAAGCATTCAGGCAAGTGAGAGCTCTGACAGACAAAAGTACAAACACTTTTGATGAGTTATGCGATTTCGATGAGAAGTGCATCAGCACAATAACAAATATATGGAATTCTTTTTCTATCATAAGTCGAGCCCAAGAAAACAGTTTGTGCCCTGAGGCAACTGTCGTTATGATTTGCGGCTATATAAATAAAATTGAACTGAACTTAATTGAAAAAACTTAATCTGAGCAAACAATTAAATTTTTTGAGTGCAATGAAATAATTAAAGAACTCACATGTTTATAACACAAAGAAGCCATCATGCACGTGAGAGTGTCTGTTTTGCACGCATTGCTACAGTTTCCCGCTCTTGCAGGTTGCTCTATGCCAGACATTCCCAAAGTGTGGGGCCCACCCCCTAGGGGGGACGCAGAGCTATGGCGGGGGGGCGCGGTATGAAAAGGGGGGAAAAAAAGACAAGGCTTGGACACTGCTAGCACGGGGCACCTACACAAACGCAAAGCAGGAGATGAAGCATCGCTGAATATGTTTCCAAACCAACTTCATTCTAAGCCAAAGACTAGAAAATATGGTGAAGCATATCTGCCCTTTGGTTTCACCTGCACAAGTGCCAAGGTAGGTCTCCCCTGCATAACTGGTTTTCCCTGCATTGGGAGCACGCGCTGGGCTCTTCAAATCACGGACAAACAGTATCTCACATTCTTGATTTTTAGTTCACAAACACTTGTTGTAATGACTAACTACTCCTGACATTTTGGAGATGTTAGCTCTTTATACAGTAAAGTTACAGCGGGATACAAATAATATCAAGCTGATCCTGCCACTATTTGTTCCCCCTGTCTAAATCACAGACAAACAGTATCCCACAGTTGTTTATGTTTTTGAACCCATTTTGCACAGAGAGGCATTTTTTGAAAAATGTATTGATAGCAATGTTGAATATTATTACACAGGAAAAAAAACAACTACATGTAAAATAATTACACCGTGACGCCTCTGCCTTTCTAAATGGAGGGACAGTAACTGCGTGTGTATATGTAAGCATGTAAAACGTGAAGATAGAGACAAAATACTGTTAATCTGACTATCTGCCATTCTGCTATTCATCTCATGTAAACAATAACGTGGCACACAGCGTGATGAGAAAAAAGGCACATACCTTTGACGTTGCGTGACGAACTCTGTATTCCTCGTCCACACGGAAACGCAAAAAAGGAGTTTTAAAAAATCTCCGTTTTCGGTGATTCGAAACGCCGTTTACGTGTGGACGAAACAGCTGCGTTTTCAAAAATACCCTTGTAGGTGCGGACATAGCGTAAAAGAGTTAGTAGTTTATTTTATTACTACCTGTAATTTATTGCAGATTACTTGTATTTGCTTAATTGTTTACTAAATGTTTGAGGTGTGAAATAAACCGCAATGGAGCAAAATATGGGTGTGTGTGTGCGGTGGGGGGGGCGCAACATTTTTCTTGTAAAACAAAGGAGGGCATAGCAAAAACAGTTTGGGAACCACTGTTCTATGCACTTGGAGGTGAATCCTGCTGACAAGTGACTTTTGACTATTTGGAGGTGGAGCCCAAAGGAAGCGGGGTGTCTTATTGCCCAGACCTCCCTCTCCCCAGCCACCTCCTCCAGCTTATCCGGGGGAACACCAAGGCGTTCCCAGGCCAGCCGAGAGATATAATCTCTCCAGCGTGTCCTGGGTCTGCCCCGGGGCCTCCTCCCGGTGGGACATGCCCGGAACACCTCACCCAGGAGGCATCCTTGTCAGATGCCCGAACCACCTCAGCTGGCTCCTTTCGATGTGGAAGAGCCCCTACTACTCTGAGCCCCTCCCGGATGGCTGAACTTCTCACCCTTTCTCTAAGGGAGAGGCCAGCCACCCTTCGGAGGAAGCTCATTTCCGCCGCTTGTATCCGCGATCTCGTTCTTTCGGTCACTACCCACAGCTCGTGGCCATAGGTGAGGGTAGGGACGTAGATCAACCGGTAAATTGAGAGCTTCGCTTTTACACTCAGCTCTCTCTTCACCACGACGGACCGGTGCAGCGTCCGCATCACTGCAGCCGCAGTACCAATCCATCTGTCGATCTCCGGCTCCCTTCTCCCATCACTTGCGAACAAGACCCCGAGATACTTGAACTCCTCCACTTGGGGCAGGAACTCATCCCCGACCCGGAGTGGGCACTCCACCCTTTTCCGGCTGAGAACCATGGCCTCAGATTTGGAGGTGCTGATCCTCATTCCCGCTGCTTCACACTCGGCTGCAAACCGTTCCAGTGCGAGCTGGAGGCCTTCACTTGATGAAGCCAACAGAACTACATCATCCGCGAAAAGCAGAGATGAGATTCTGAGGCCACCAAAGTGAAAGCCCTCCGCCACTTGGCTGTGCCTAGAAATCCTGTCCATAAAAATTATGAACAGAATCGGTGACAAAGGGCAGCCTTGGCGGAGCCCATCACCCACCGGGAACGAGTCCGACTTATTACCGGCAATGCGAACCAAGCTCTTGCAACGGTTGTATAGGGATCGAATGGCCCGTAGCAATGGGCCAGACACCCCATACTCCCGCTGTACCTCCCACAGGACCCCCCGAGGGACACGGTCGAATGCCTTCTCCAAGTCCACAAAACACATGTAGATGGGCAAACTCCCATGCACCCTCAAGTATCCTTGAGAGGATAAAGAGCAGATCCAGTGTTCCGCGACCAGGACGAAAACCGCATTGTTCCTCCTGTATCCGAGGTTCGACTAGCGGACGAGCTCTCCTTTCCAGCACCCTGGCATAGACTTTCCCAGGGAGGCTGAGGAGTGTGATCCCCCTGTAGTTGGAACACACCCTCCGGTCCCCCTTCTTAAAGATGGGGACCACCACCCCGGTCTGCCAGTCCAGGGGTACTGCCCCTGATCTCCACGCAACATTGTAGAGGCGTGTCAACCAGGACAGCCCTACAACGTCCAGAGCCTTCAGGAACTCGGGGCGGACCTCATCAACACCAGGGGCTCTGCCACCAAGGAGTTGTTTAACTGCCTCAGTGACCTCGCCTCCGGAAATTGGCGGGTCATTCCCCTCATCCCCAGACTCTGCTTCCTTCTCGGAAGACGTGTCAGTGGGATTAAGGAGGTCCTCGAAGTATTCCTTCCACCGCCCGACAATTTTCTCAGTCGAAGTCAGCAGCGCTCTGCCAGCACTATACACAGTGCAGGTAGAGCACCGCTTTCCCCTCCTGAGACGCCTGACGGTTTGCCAGAATCTCTTCGAGGCAGTCCGAAAGTCTTTTTCCATGGCCTCTCCGAACTCCTCCCACACCCGAGTTTTTGCTTCAGCCACTGCCCGAGCCGCATTCCGCTTGGCCTGTCGATACTTGTCAGCTGCCTCCGGAGTCCCACAGGCTAACCAAGCCCGATAGGACTCCTTCTTCAGCCTGGTGGCTCCCTTCACCTCTGGTGTCCACCATTTGGTTCGGGGATTACCACCACGGCAGGCACCGACCACCTTGCGGCCGCAGCTCAATGCAGGAGCTTCAGCAATGGAGATGCTGAACATGGTCCATTCGGACTCAATGTCCCCAGTCTCCCTCGGAATGCTGTTGAAGCTCTGCCGGAGGTGTGCGTTGAAAAGCTCGCGGACTGGGGCCTCTGCTAGACGTTCCCAGCACACCCTCACTACGCGTTTAGGTGCACCGGGTCTGTCCAGCGTCCTCCCCCGCCACCTGATCCAACTCACCACCAGGTGGTGATCAGTTGACAGCTCAGCCACTCAGTTCAGGTTACTGCGTTAAACTGAGTAACACCATGGCAGCCATTTTAAGCTGTATTTGTTTACAGTATTTGTTTGCTATAGAGCAGTGGAAATACTGACAGCTGTCACTGGATGACTTTACTGCTTAAGAAATCTAAGCCAAGTTCTGAAGCCACTGCAAAAACATTTAAACCTGTCAACAAAAAGTTGCTCAGTCTGCAGCAACAACATGTAACTGCATAAACTGGGTGGGAATGCTTCAAAACATGCTCTAGAAATCTATGGTTTTTATAGATTTTTTTTCTATATTAAAGTGAAGTCAATAAATCAATGCATCCACTGTGCTCAGTAGAAGTAACAACTGTATTTGAATTGGCAAATTGTAATTTCAAAAAGTCAAGAAATCCTCAAGACAGCAAGTTACTCATGTGTAGCACATGAGTATAACTTATAGCTATTGATCGATGGTCATGACAATTTAATGATCATGAACCTGACCTCACGGCCTATTGTTTGCCAGTGGCGCTAATGTCAGTCATTATGTAAATGTACTGTCTATAAGGTTGGGGAAAGCTGCATTCAGCTGAGACTGAAGAAGTCACTTGAATCAGTGACAAAACATTTTGCCCACTCAAAACATTATGTACAGATGAATAGAATTATAAAATTAATTATACAAAGGCTAATATTTTACAATAAGCTGTTTTTAGTAGGATTTAGGATAAGTACTTTTTCCACAACTGTAAAAAGTTGGTAATCAGCATTTGATCATTGCATTTGTTTGCTGTTCATCAAAACAGTATTACAATATTTTTATTGACAATCACAGATCTATGTACCAACCAGAAACAGCTCCTTTAATGCTGTTCTCTTTATAAACACTATTAAGATTTGTAAATAAAGAAATACATCAAACAAAAATGTAAAAAAATGTAAAGAAAATTGTGCAAGAAGTATTTAAGCAGTGAAAACAGACAACAAATAGATGGTTTCCTCTGAGGTCTCCAGGCCCATGGCAGGAGACCATAGTGATGAACCTCCAACAAACATAACCAAAGTTAATCTGGTGGTTACCCACACAGAAATAAGCACAAAACATACACACTTAGCACACCTAGCATGCCTCAGCTGCAAAAATGGCATGTAATATTGTTATAAAAGCCTCTAGATTTACATAGCATGACAGCAACAACCTGAACTGTTTATCAGACACAATTTCAGATGAGACTAATGAGCTCCTCACCAAAGACAGCGTGTAACATCCTCGACTCCTGTCCACTCCACAGATTGCCAGTTCAGAGAATCTTTAATATTATCTAAATGAATTATTACAGTGGAGCCTGAACCCACAGCGAGTGGAGCTCTGCAGCCAGATGTAAATGGTGTGAACAGCCGTGTTTCACTGAGTGTCCGTCTGGCAGCAGCATCAGCACATTTCATAGACTAAGAAACTACGTTTCTGTTTTTGTTTTTTTTTTTTTGTTTTTTTTGGTGGGGGGGGGGGGGGGGGGGGTTTGTTGTTGTTTTTTTTTTTTTTTAGAAACAATGCATCCTCTTCATTATGATGATGTTTTCTAATCATAAAATCTATGTAATCCTGTACAACACATTGATGGAACAGCAGTGCAGTAGCTTCAGAACTTGTTCTGGTTTTAAAGATTTTTTCAGCAGTGAAGTAATCTCGTGACAGTTGTCTGTATTTCCACTGCTGCACTACAAACAATAACTGCTGATAACTGTTTGGAGTTTGAAACATCAAAGCACAGACTCCAAAAATGCAGCATAACAGCTCCCATAATTGGGAAATTTTGGCTTAATCTTTGTTTAGTGCAGCGGGGTCCATCTCCAGGCCTCAAGTGTCGGTGTCCTGCAGGTTTTATATGTGTCCCTAAATTACCTTCTCAACATGTCTTGAACTTTTCAAGAAGCCTGGTAATGAACTAATCATTTGATTCAGGTGTGTTGACCCAGGATGATATCTAAAACCTGCAGGACACCGGCCCTTGAGGCCTGGAGTTGGACACCCCTGGTTTAGTGGAATGAAATAGAGCCAGGTCATTCATGTAAAGTCACTGGTGCAACTTTTGCTTTGGAAAAACTTGTGGATGGTTCTTGCTGTTGTTTGATACTGACATAGATACTGGTAGTAATAAATACATAAATAACAACCCCATAAACTCAACAAAGTTAGCAATTAAATTTTTCATAACAGCTGACACATTTCTTGAAAACTCCTTCCGTTTCACTTAATTGCAAACACAAAACTAGATTTTCAAAATGCATTTACAGAATGTCTCTTGGGAAAATAAAGTAATCACATAAAAGCTGTTTTATCTTTGCTCAAAGATACAGTGTTTTTAGATTGTACAGCGAGTATATAAATACCACTGCTGAGCAATCATTGAACAGTGAACAAGGAAAACAGTATTTAGAGCAAGTCCACTCTAGTCCATGTATCCATCTTATATTTCTACAAAGTATACATACACTATACAGTTAATATTCTAGATCATAATGGCCACAGAGAATCTGTTGAGACTGGTTTTCTACTTATTGATCTGCCTCTCTTAGGCATAATATAAAAAAATGTTTTTACAATTGTATTGTACTTCTCATATGACTTGAAGATTTAACAATTTTCTTATGCAATATATAGTAAAACAAGCAATATATGTGCTGCATTAGAAAAATTGAGAAATGATTAAAGCCACTTTCAAGAGAGAACTAGAACATGAGACTCATAGTCTTATGTAGAGTTAGGTGTAGAGTTGGATTTCAGAAGAGCAAAAGAGTGTTTTTAGGATTCCAAAAGTGAAAGACTGAAAACAGGTTGTTAATGTGACAGCAAATTCAGACTTATGTTGAAAGTGATTTAATGTTACCAGTAAGATTGCTGCCTTAACTTTTACAATGTCACACTCCTTCAATGACATGAAACCAATAAGTTCATATGTTGTCAGATTAATAGAAAAGAATGCATGTGTGAAAGGGGCTTACTGAGTCTCTGATGGATGTTCCCTCTGTGTGCACACTTCTTCTCTACAAACATCTGTCCTTTGCTACAGAGCAACCGTGGGTGGGTGTGTTTGTGTGTGTGACTGAGGGAAAGGTTGATGAGACCAGACTGACCACCTGCTCACTGACAGAAGCAAAGACACACAGCGACATTTCATAATCCTGAAAACCTCATTCACATTACTGCTGGAGGGAATAATGTGAATGCACGCACACACACACACACACACACACACACACACACACACACACACACACACACACACACACACACACACACACACACACACACAGTCATCACATTGTTGAGGGATGTCCCTGCCTTTGTGTGTCCCTTCCCTTGTCAATATGAGGGTTATTGATGAGACAGCACAGCAACAGACCTCAGTGAAAGAGGGACTCCTCCTCTCCCCCAAACATTCACCACACCATTATTTTTACACTTTTGTGGGAAATGTCTTTAAAACATTCTGAAATAACCAATGATTGTATTTTTTGTCTCAAAACTTGGACTCACCACTCAGCACTCACCTTGACTTATATTCTGTTGGAGCCAGTCTCAAGTAGCTCTTCTGCAGTTTTTGGTAATTTTACATTCATGTTTACGTTACGTTCGTGCTTGATTATTGCAGTGCAGGTCAAGACTGGTAAAAGTATGAGGAAGGTGCAGTGTACATTTCTATCTGCAGAAGCTTACTGCTAGCAAGGTTGTAAAACTGTGCAAATATATAATATTTCCATTGAAAGTAATAACTCCCAAATTTCTCAAGCCAATATTTTAAAGCAACTGGCAGAGTCATTTTGACCCAAAAACAATGTAAATGTTAAATTAATCTGTAGTGATGTGGTCTGTCTTGGTGAAAAGAGACCTGAGTGTTAAAGTGAAGCTGTTTATTTACCATTCAATCTACCACCCTACCTATGGTCACAAGCTTTGGGTAGAGAACGGAAGACTGAGATTGGAGGTATAACAATGGATTGAGCTTCTCCGAAGAGTGGTTGGTCTCTCCCTTAGAGATAAAGGTAAGAGTGGAGTCTATCTAGAGGGGCACAGGGTAAACCTGCTACTCCTCCACATCGAAAGGAGTTGAGGTGATCACACAAGGATACCTTACAGGCGCCTCCAGTGTGAGGTCTTCTGGGCATGTTGTACCTGGAGAAGAGGCTAGACCTAGGACATGGCGGAGAGATTATATCTCTCATCTGGCCTGGGGATGCACCAGTGTACCCCCAGATAAGCTGGAGGTGGTTGCTGGGGAGAGGGAGATCTGGATTTCTCTGATTAGGCTCCTGCCCCTGCAACTCAGCCCAGGATGACTAGACAAAAAAGATATATAGATGTTATTTCTTCTATACACCTGTGGATGTACTGATTTCTCACTGACTCCACTTTGCTACCGAAAAGAATCCAGTATCTTCACTGCTACACAGAAAAAAGTAACTGTTGGTAATAAATAATGAGAACTTAATTTTCGAAATTGTAAACAAATGTGGTTTTAAGCTTATGATGTTTCCAAGGTATAACTTGGTTTAACACAGTAAACCGATGCTGCGGCGTCTGTGATTTAAAGTGACCAGTCACATTAGGATCCCATTTTCTTTGAGCTTTGTCAAAAGTCAGGTTATTTCCAGCAAGCAGAATTTAGCTTTGAGAGCAGAGTTGCCTGCATTAATCTGCTGCAGTGCTCACAAAGAAGCCACTTGTGGGCATGAGTTGCTGAATTTATGGGCAAGGAATTTAATTGCATGAGTAGCAATGAATACCTGCACCTCTGAAATGAAATTATTTGCTTGTGATTATGTTCTTTTTTCTTGTATGCAACACTTCCATACACCCTGTCTGTTTCTTTCTCTCTGCCAGGTGCTGTTCAGAACTTCTTCAGTACACTGAAAGAGCAGAAGCATTCAATTATACAAACTACTTCTTCAGTGTCTCTCTTCTGCATTCTCTCCATCATTCTATCTCACACACACACACACACACACACACACACACACACACACACACACACACACACACACATGTCTGGTTTGCTATCCTCGTGGGGACATCCCATTGACATAATGCTTTCCCTAGCCCCTTACCCTAACCCTAACCATTAAAAATGAATGCCTAACCCTAACCCTTACCCTAAACCTAACCATAACCTAATTGTAACCCTGACAGTAAAACCGCATTTTGAGTGTGAAAATTGCTTTCAACCCCGAGGGGACCTGGATTTTGGTCCCCACGGTGCAGAAAGTCCCCACCAGGATAGTAAAAGTCAGATTTTGGTCCCCACCAGGATAGTACGAACCCGTACACACACACACACACACACACACACACACACACACACACACACACACACACACACACACACACAAAGGTTTTAATTAAGTCAAAAGCTTCCAGCTGACTGCTATACAGGAAGTCAGATGAATTCACACACTCATCCGTCTTCCACACTGCTCACACATTCACACATATGCACATTCACAGTGTCACACACACACAAACATTGCAGTCATTGCAGTCAGATACACATTGCTACCAGTTTTCACACATTCACTGTTTCCACATGCTGTTGGTAGAAGATGTGCCAAAGCATCTGCCTTTTTCTTTGTGTGCAAGCCAATAATCTGGAATCAGTAAGTAACGGTTTCCTCACTGCTCAGTGGTCAGCAGATTGGAGTCTGTTCCCGACTGAAAACTGCTCTACCAGAAAGGAGCTACTGAACATGTTGGGATTCAGGTGAGTTTAATGTTTTTGATGCCATCTCGTATATGGTCGCTTTGCAAAGATAGCTAGACTAGACCTCACATTAACATGGTGTCATAATGGGTTCAAGCCATGTATGTGTTTCAGCATTTCACATTTGTTCAGATTTACTTGGTTTCAACTGGCAACCTCTGGAACTGAAAAGTAAACAAACGCTGTTATTTAGCTAGTTGTTAGTTGTCAAGTGAGGTTTATTTCATCATGGAGTGAGTTTCTAATTTTTTTTTTTAACTATCTTTCTCCTGAAAAACAGAAAGACAAGAATCAAAGTGTTCTTCCTCTTTAACTAATGAACAGAATGGACTCTGTTTAGGGTGAAAAGGGTTGCCAGTTTGACTGCATGTTACTGTTTCAGAATACAACTGCCTGCTGTGTGTGTGTGTGTGTGTGTGTGTGTGTGTGTGTGTGTGTGTGTGTGTGTGTGTGTGTGTGTGTGTGTGTGTGTGACTCAGGCATTCAGCAGGGCTGCAGAGACCAGCAGACAAGCTGCACCACAGGGGTTCACCTGCTCCACGGGGTTCACCTGCCTCAGGCTATTTCTGGACTTCTGGATGAAGTTTGTGCCCCATCACCAGGCTGCTTAGCTTTAATGAGGAGTACAGACATTTCACCAGTACATGCAGTGCTGAATGGATCACTTTGAAAAGCATTTTGATATCACTGGCTTTTATTTTGTCTGTATTATTTTGTTGTACTGCATCAACTATTGAAGCAAGTATGTAAGATTGTGTTGAGCTGGGAAAAAAACCCCTTCCTATATCAATACAGGCAAACATCAATAATACAAAAAAATAAAAAATAAAAATATATATATATATATATATATATATATATATTTTTTTTTTTTGTTCAAATGTAATCTGTATGTAGCATAAAAGAACAATATGTGAATGTAAATTTTGTGTGTTCGTTAAGGTGAATTCCCAAACTACAATTTATGGTCACCTAAGCTTCAAATGTTGATTTAACTGGCTTCAAAAAGTGAACCACTGCTGCTTTTGCCTGTTATCAACTGCAACATTTCGATGCCACACAAACTGAGGATATGTAACATCCATTTTGGTTCATCCATTTGTTTTCTAGTGCCAGGAAACCTTTCCGTCTGCTGGCTCTGTAAGCTGCTGACAGTTTTGTCTACTTTTCTAGCTTTCGCTTTTCAAACAAACAGTAACTAACAGGCTTGTTTTAAATTAAATTAAAAACCTGAAACCTTTACTCTGGTAAAAGTTTTATAATAACTTGCCCGATGAGGCAAGTTATTGATAGATCTTCGCTGAGAGGGTGGACGGTGGATATCTACAAGACTTTGACTCAAGTGCATTGTGATAGTTGTATTGATTTTCCTAAATCTTGAATCTCACATGTGCTTTTTATTAACTTATAGTTAGAAAGACTAAAACTTTGAACACTGAAACTACACATTTTCAAACATTGATGAATAAAGTGAAACAAAAAAACCCAGTCTCAAAATAAACTGAATTAAAAACAAAAACTTAAAATGAGTAGGTGCATTTTTACTTATTCTTTATTATCAACAGGAAATGTGGCATAGCTGAACACACGCACAAAAACACACAAGTCCTGGTTACATGTCGGGTCAGGTAGTGCAGAGAGAAATGTCAAGAATCTCTTGGCCCGAACTCAACATGACCCTAACAAAGATCAACGAAACCTGATCCTTCAGATCTTAGCTATCTCTTTAACACCCTCCCCTCCCCCCTCCCCCGACACACACACATACACATATTTGGAGGTGTTTGTGGAATAAACATTCACATTTGTGTCTGTTTCTTCTGTCTGTTTCGCCATCAGATTTTTCTTGTTTTCAATAGCTTCTTTAATTCTGACATTTTCTGCTCTTTTCAAATTGCCACAGCTGCCCAAAAGAATGCATCTCTTCAGATTACAGCCAACTCAGTAACAGTTACCTCAAGGAGCTTCAGCTTCATCCCTACAGTATTAGAAAGAAAACACCAACAGTCAGATGACCCCTTATGGACAAGCAGTTGGGAATGGCCAATTGGAAAAATTCCTTATTAACAGAAAGACACTTCTGGCAGTACCAGGCACAGGGAGGGGCAGCCAACTGCCCACCCCCAACTGCTGTGACCAGTCTAAAAGAGAGCAGAAGGAGACATGACTAAAGGAACACTTTGGGGGACAGACAATGTTAAATAATTACTTATTATTAAATGAAATAACAGTATTTAAGCACATGAGAGTAAAAAGAGGTTAGTAAAGAAGAAACTGACAGTGCATCAAAGGAAACTCCCAGCAATCTAAGTCCATTGCAACATAATGAACAGGAGATTCATGATCCCCTCGTCCAGTCATAACTGTAAACTTTATCAAGAAAGTTAAAAGGCTTTAAGCCATAAAAGTAGATAGTGTATTTTTCCTTTGATTCCAAACTGGGAGCTGATTCTATAGGTTAGAGGCCTGATTGCTAAAAGCTCTGCTTCCCGTTCTACTTTTAGAAATTCTAGGAACCACAAGGAAGCCTGTAGTTTCAGACTAAAGTGCTCTATTAGGATATTATGATACAATAAGGTCTTTAAGAAATGACAGTGCCTGATTACTCAAGACTTTCAGGAGCAGGATTATAAAATATGGTCTGTCTTTCTACATAATGTCTCACCACCATGTTCTGGAATAACTGAAGGCTTTTCAGGGAGCTTTTTGAGTGACTGATAATAATCAATTACAGTAGTCCAGCCTCGAAGCAATAGATGCATGGCTAGCTTTTCAGCATTACTCTGAGACAGGATGTTTGTAACTTGTGTGTTATTGTGCAAATGAATGAAGGCAGTTCTAAATATTTGTTAACTGTGCACACTGAATGACATATCCTGGTCAAAAATAACTCCAAGATTCCTTCCAAGTACAATAACCGCAGTTCTGTCTGATTTTAGAAGTAGCATTTTTGTATTTTCGTTACCCTAATACTATACGCCCACCCTTTTTATTTGACATTCAATCTGAGGCAAGTCACATTTAAATGCATAGTGCATCACTTCCTACCCGCTTGACCTTTTTGTAATATATACATTTAAATAATAATCCCTAAACATTTAAATGTTTATTTAAGCTGTGCTTTAAATGTAAGTCAGATACTTTCCATTTGCATGATAATAAAAAAGATGATGATGTAATTGTTGGGAGTGGTGGTAACGATGATATGTTATATGTTATGGCGGTTATTTGAATTTATTTTCCCATACATACATTCACCTTCACTGTTATCACAATGTCTTAAAAAACTTGCTTTTGTATGGATTGTTTGTCTCTGCCTTCTTCCACTTTTTCCTGTTCCATTGTTAGTGTAGGATGAAATTAAAGATGAAAAAAGTAGGAAATTACATGTAATCCAGGCATTTATCTCTTTAAGATGTGCTTTTTTTCATACTCAGAGTGGACAAGGAAAGAAGAAATAAAAAAGAAAAAGGGCAACATGAAAATAGCTAAAGAAAAAAGCAAACTGTGCCATTTATCCACCCCTCAGGTCAAGTTAAGCTCATTCTCGCAGTTATTTTATTGTTCTTTTTTGTCTCATCTGTCTATTTTGAACTTTGGAACATTTATTTTTTGATCGGAAGCTAAAGTTGTACCTAAAACCATAACTCTTTGACCTGAAGTCATAGAAAATAAGCTGACCTTACATCTCACAGACAAATCAACTGAACTGTTATCAAACGTTATCAGTGCTCCCAGGGTTGTACCACAATTCTTCCTGTAGGATAATCTATGACTATTTCATTTACAGGCAGTTTTGGGGAGGATATTTACTGCCTTTAAGGTTTATGTGAGCAAATTGGAAATATATTTCTGTCCACTGTGCTTTTAACACTTGGCTATTAATTACAATAATAAACTCAGCATGTATTTAGAGTACAATCCAAAATCCAGAACTCTCCTTTAAGTTTCTCAATTCTCATTTCTTAATTCTATCGTGGTGATAAACATAGTGATAAACTTAAATACTGCTTATATTGAGTACAGAGTCAAGAACAGGACAGCAGAAAAGTTCCCTGTGTCGAATTCTAACCATAAAGTTTGTGTTTTTGTTTTTCCTATGCTTCAAAAAGTGAACACATCAGGTAATAAGTACTTCCTCCAAACTATCAGCATGTCTATTAGATCCCATCTGTTCAAGACTGCTCAAAGAAGCCTTATCATTAATTATTGCTTCAATTTCACTTCATCTTTATTAATAAGTGACATATCACAGACTTTTAAGGTGGTTGTAATTAAGCCATTACTTAAAAAGCCTTTACTTGATTCAACTGTCTTAGCTAATTTTAGACTGATTTGCAGCCTTTCTTTGATTTCAAAAACTCTAGAAAGAGTTGATATAAATCAGCTATGTGATCTTTTGCAGTGGAATGATTTATTTGATGAGGTTCAGTCAGGATTTAGAGTTCATTCAGAGTGAAGGAGCCGAATGATCGGCTTGTTGGACACATTTCTGTACTTGTCCTGCTCAACCTCAGCGCCGCATTTGATCCTCGCAGCATTTTACTACAGAGAATAGAATAAACCACTGATAAAAAAGGCAGTGTGTTGGACTAGTTTGAATCCTATTTATCTTATATATTCATATTTATATCGTAAATTAATAGACTTCTTCACAAACTAAAGTCACAGAGCTCAACAGGTTTGTGTGCTGGGAGTGATGCATTTGTGTTGTCACTGTGTGATAGATGTGCCCTCAGTTTCGCCCCCATTTTGAGGACTGTTGATGCACTTTAGCTGTTCCTGTTTCCCCTGTCTTTCATTCAAGCCAAGCATCCACCCACACACACACACACACACACATATATATAGATATCTATCTATCTATCTATCTATCTATCTATCTATCTATCTATATATATATATATATATATATATATATATATATATATATATATAGATAGATAGATAGATAGATAGATAGATAGATATATGTACACAAACACATATCGAGCAGAGAGTTCTGAAAGAACATGGCACAATAATCTGTTTATCTCAGGCTAACACAGCATGCAGCCTCTAGTGTATGTGTCTTTGTGATGAGGACACAGGGTCAGGGAGTACACAGCATCAGTTAACCAAACACTCTCAGGCTTTCAGCCCTGTCTGCCACACAAAAGACAAAGTGGTGTAGAAAACCACTGCTGTAAAACTGTATTGTGTATTCTGATAAACGAATATGTCCAATTTAAGCACTTCATAAACATTCTTAAATTGTGTTTTTTTGTTTTTGTTTTGCTTGAAATCATAATTTCCATTGAAATGTCCTCATGTTTTTTTTTCTTGCACTGGATGAACAGGAATGTCTGGCCAGATAACCTTCTGCTCTCTGTTCTCCCCCTAACCTCCAGCCTGCTGACAAGCACACTTTTAAAAAAAAACTTCAACTCTGCCTTCATGACCTTTTGCCTTTCTTTCTTTTTTTAGTGTTCTTTTCTCATAAAACATCTAGTTCGCTTTGCTGCACAATGTCATGTTAGAAGGTGCTAAATTATTTTTAATGTAAATTCATCCATTATAAAATCCAGTATGTTGTTTTTCTTTTTCCTTTTTTTCCTGGGGCACTGAGATGCATGCGGAGTGAATTCCAAATTTGTTGTAGTTTAAACTGTAATATGGAACAAGCTCATTCTTATTTGGGTAAAAATAGCAAATTCAGTGCTTGTTTACGACCTCTTTTATGTGTTTCCCTAGTCACTACTAGCGAACACCAAAGATTTGTCTGCACTACAGGGTTTAGAACACAGGACTTCTTTGTTAATGGACTGATGCTTTCAAAAACTAAGCCACAGCACTGTGGTTAGTGCTTTTGCATCTTAACAAGAACAAATTTTGTAACTTAATTCTGGTTTATCTGTTCAGCATTTATAAGTCTGTTTCTGTCTACTAGTTACAGATTACAGTAGGCTAGATTGGTCATTACTATATTTGTACAATCTCAGCTGTTATTTGATCCTGGCTGCTGCCGAGAACATTGGGGAATTAATTTTTAGCTTTCTTCAGTCTGACAAGATAGTAAATTGTGCAGATTGGGGGAAACTCCACTGAACTTAAGAAGATTCACCTTCAAATGATTTATTGGGGGAATGATGCCAGACTTATTTTTCTTCAGAGCAGCAGCACTGAGTCAACAGGCTGACTCTGCAGGGCTCACATGCTTCTCTGTGGACAGAGCTAAGGAGGAGAACTACTGAACTCTGGATGACCCCTACAGATAAAAACCAGCACACATGCTCACCACTGCACTGTCTCTCTCTTTCTCTCTCTCTCTATCACACACACACATTTAACTTAGCACGTCATAAACACGAAAAATTTACTTCAGTTTGCTCTCGTTTATTTCTTGTTTATTTGTTTATTTTTGAAAGCCTTATCAAAATAGATATAAAAATCAAAAGTGATTAAAAACTATTCAGTTCAGTTTTATTAATATAGCACCAAATCACCACAACAGTTGCCTCAAGGTGCATGATATAATTACTGCTTGAAGGTACATCATAAATTCCAAATATTAAAATGTAAGCAAGAATAAGTTGCCATCTATCCATCTATCCCAAGGGACACTGCGAGACAGACAACCATTCATACCTATGGTCAATTTAGAGTCATCAGTTAACCTCTTTGGACTGTGGGAGGAAGATGAACTACCCACACAGACAAGCAAACTCTACACAGACAGCCCTAGCCTGCTGGTGGATTTGAACCCATGACCTTCTTGCTGTTAGGCAATGCTTATAACACCACTATTATTGTTATAAAAACATTTTTTTAAAGTGACGAACTCTTACTTCATGTTCCCCGGTAGAAAGGTGTCAGGACTTTCTCAAATGCAATCACTATTGTGTAACCAACAACCAAGAAGAAGAAGAGGTTATGTTATGTTGATCAGCTGAATAATTTTAAAACATATTGATGTATACTGTGAATACACATCCCACTGTTTGGCTCTAATTGGTCAGACCACGAAACTTTTTCAAAAAGTGAATTTAGATTGATCAAAAACTAAAGTAATACTGATTATTTGGCTGGTTAGAAAAAACAGAGCATGTAGAGGAATTTTAACATGAAGCACTATGACTACGCTATAGCTCTTTGTGTGGGGTAAGATTGTGGGTGCCTGCACATGCTGTCTTCAATTTGAATGAGAATGTGAACTCTTGAACTGTAACCGCTCCACTTTATTTTTCACTGCTTTTTATGAAGGCATTACACACGCAAACACATACTGAACACAACAGCAGACAGTGTGTTGAACTTGAGATGAGTTGTGGAAAGTAAAACAGGAGTTTGAGGTCAGCCCCAGTGAGGTCATCATGAAAGAATCTCCACTCTTTGCTGAGGTCTTTCTTTCATTTCTCTCTCTTACACACACTCTTAGCTCGTTATTTGTCACTTCATCTGCTAAAGCACAATATTTTTTTCCTGCTTCACCAATTTAACTATAGTATCAAAATCATGTTTGCAAGAAATTTGTAGGAAATTAAACATCTAATCCATGAGACTGTCTTCTTTGTTTAGACTTGGACACTATACTGAGATATGGAAACTAAAACAGCAGCAGGAGGGTTGCCAGTGCTCATAATTTGAGTAATTCTCCTACTGTTAGGTATTTTACATTATTTCAACATAATAACTGCATGCCCTGAATTAAACTCTTTTCCTGTGAGATCACACTAACTCATTAACAAACTGATACGCTGCTCATATTTATTAAAGGAACACTTAGTAAAGACATCCAATCCAATTTCAATGGGAAAAAAATCATGCAGGATACCTATGCTCATATGGGCAGAGTAATGCCTTAGAAATTAAAGGGATCCCACATTGTTTGATGGAAATGAAACTTAGAAATTCAAAGTCACCCCAAAAAAATCAAAGTGAAAAAATGATGCCATTTTGCAACTCAAAATGGAATTCAGTTGCCCTACAATAATACTCAATAGTTCATATTGCCCCAACGTGCTTGCATGCCTAACAAGGTTGGGGCATCTTCCTAATGAGATGATGGATGATGGACCACTGAGCTCCTTGACAGTCTCAGGTGCAACCTGGTGGCATCGGATAGACTAAAACATAATGTCCCAAATGTCTTCAATTCGAGTTAGGTCAGGCAATCATGGTCCTAGGTCCAAGTCCTAGGAAGGAGAAACTTGGACCCACTGCACCAGTGTACGGTTAAACAATGGGTTGACAATGCGTGACACCTCTTTCTCCCAGATGTTTTCAAGTTTTAGTCATTTTCAGCAATAGGTGCATCTGAGCTTGTATTACTGTTTACTTGCAGCTGATAATGCACCCTGGATGCATGTATGGAGCACAGGCCATTTATTCTCTTGGCCTCTGCTTCTCTGGTATATCTCCTCAGCCTAGTGGCAAGGGCTGTGAGACTTTGTTTGGCAGTTTCTAGTACCTCAGTCATGGACATTTTACTTCTTATTCATCCATGGCCCTCTACAGCTCAGTTAGCTTACTAATATACAACCAAATTTCCCCTTGTGGGACAATTAAAGGATTATTCTTCTATTCTAATATCCTTCTGAGCTTCTCTGATTTTGGCTCCCAGCCTTGTTATCCATGCGGGCTTTCTCTACACGCACCCTTGGTTTTACACCAAATTCTTCTTGGTTTGCTGTGGCAGAGTCATATATGAGCTCAATAGTTTCAGTGAGGCTGGTGGTGGGGATGGTGGATAAAGGAATTGTCACATCTGCAAGTATCTTGTCTGATGGGACTTTTTCAGCTGGGGAAGTTGAAGTGCTGTAAAAAGGATCTGTGAGTGGCTTCTGTCTAATCTTTATTTGTCATGAAGCGATGACTGAGTTTCCCAGTTAGCCTCTAGGAGAAGAATCTTTAGAACAGGAGTGATGAGAAGGTGATGAGAAGGAGTCTGTTTACATGTTTAGATATCCCAGAGGGTCACCTTTAGATAGGGCTATCCACCCACAAAGGTCTGTAACATTCCTCATTGTAGCCTGTGTGGAGGAGGGTGGATTCAACCACTGGCAATGCGGCCCTGTGAACTGAGAGGAAAGCCTGCCACTGAAATGCATGAAGCTCTCTCCATGATGTTTTGTGCAAAGCATTTTTAATAGACATATACATTTATGTTATTTATATCATTCTACTCTTTATGTTATGGTCTGCAATAAATCTTTCAAGCCAAAAGAAAAAACTGACTTTCAGTTATTTTTTTAAAGACAGAAGACTTTCAATTTCAAACTAAAAACATTATGATGATGACTGTTCTATGGTTTAAATCACATCTTTCTTTTTGCACCCTTAGGTTCTCAATTTGAACTCTAATCTTTCATTAAATGTAACCACTTTGCACTAAATTATACAGAAGTGATGTAGTTCTTCTTCTGTATGGAGGACCAGAAAAGTCATGCTCATTGAAAAAAAGAAGCCTAAATATTGAATTGTACGATAAAATATGTATTTGTTCATTCATTTACAAATTCATTTTTATTCATTTTATTTACTTAAATAATTTAATTTAAAATAAAAACACTATTTATAAATCAATTTTTCTAAAAGAATTATTAATCCATTAATCAATACTTTAAATTCAAAATGAATTTCATTAAAAAAACTGATTTTCAAAAGGCAATTTTGAGTTCTAAATAAAAAAAACAAACCTGATTTTTAAATATATGAAAAAAAAAGTAACTGGATTAAAGAATCAAAGATTTATTTCTGACATTTAAAATGGTGATTCCACTCCTCATCTGAAAATCCATTTCCTCACTGCATTCCCGTTCCTCTTGGCTCATGAATTAGCTATTATGGAAACAGATTCGCTTTGGGATTAACTACTGGATTAGCGCAGTCATTTGGGTTCTAGGGGCTGTCCTACGCTTTTGGTACAGTAAATTGTTATCAATTAATTTATGAATGTAACACACATGATTAGCATTCTGAAATCATAAGAAAACTGGTGGGATTGTTTCCTGAAATCAAAAACAACAATATTAAAAATAAATGTGGACCTCTGGCATCTCCTGAGTTTAGACAGATGGAAATCCAGTTTTATACCTTTAAGTGGTTTTCCTGAGACTTTTCTGATGTATTCAGCACTCTGACACAGCCTTAAAATTGAAAACAAACAAACAAATAAAAACAAAACAGTATTATCTATGAGTGAAGAACCAATCAATTCATATCATACACATACTGGGTGTCAAATGTTTGGCCAATGTGTCCAAATAACAGCCAAAGAGTATAAGCATACCTTCTAGATGACTTTGCAATGTGTGAAAATAGAGGGATTTTTGGATGTTTTACTGTATTTTCAAAAGAGAGCAGTGTGTTTCAAGTCATTAAGTCATCAGAGTGCTTATTTAAACTGTTCCAAACCACAGAGCTGAATTATCTTCAGTTTTATAGCCTTCTCATGGACTCTTGGGCTTCATTTTTTCCATGTGTGCGAGTAGACTGACTAGATGTGGAAAAACATAGATATATGGAATTTAGGACATATTTTTCTTACAACAAGCTGTATATCATCTGTTTTGTAAATCCACCGTTCATTCAATGTGAAAGCAGAATGAAATTCAGCCTTTCTGAGGTTTTTTTTCAGATTTTTATGCAACAGTTTCACCTTTTTGGTCCACTTGAGGTCAAATTGGGCTGTGTGCAGTCCATTAATTAAAAGGAATTTGACATGCATGCATTAGACACTTCACGGTCAGTTTAAAAACAAAGAATCAACTCTTAATCAACAAAATAATTTTATGAGGTAGCTCAAAGTAGAAAAGGAGGCAGAAATATCACTGAGAGTCTCTTCAAGGCAGCATAACTAAAACAAACCCTGTTCTCATTTAAAAACAATATAAGAAAAAATCAGTCACATCATTGTCAGTTCAGGGTACAGGCTGACATCAAACCCAGCCAATTACAAAACATATGAAAACAGACACCTGAACAATGTAAACATGATCTGTTTGGATAAAATTATCTGGTACTGGAGTGGGTACAGGCGAAGGGAGATTCCAAACACAATTTTATTTTTCTAAAGTCATATTTAGTCACACACACACACACACACACACACACACAACCCCATTCAGCTATCTTAGTGAGGACCTTCATTGACATAATGGTTTCCCTAGCCCCTTAGCCTAACCCTAACCATTAAAAATGAATGCCTAACCCTTACCCTAAACCTAACCATAATCTAACTGTAACTCTGACACTAAAACCACATTTTGAGCCTCAAAAATGACTTTAAATGCCTTCAAATTTGTGAGGACCGGGTTGTGTGTCCTCACAAGTGACTGTTGGTTCTCACAAGTATAGTAGAATGCAGATTTCAGACATCACAAAGATAGCTAGACAGGAACACACACACACACACACACACACATGTCTGGTTTGCTATCTTCGTGGGGACATCCCATTGACATAATGCTTTCCCTAGCCCCTTACCCTAACCCTAACCATTAAAAATGAATGCCTAACCCTAACCCTTACCCTAAACCTAACCATAACCTAATTGTAACCCTGACAGTAAAACCGCATTTTGAGTGTGAAAATTGCTTTCAACCCCGAGGGGACCTGGATTTTGGTCCCCACGGTGCAGAAAGTCCCCACCAGGATAGTAAAAGTCAGATTTTGGTCCCCACCAGGATAGTACGAACCCGTACACACACACACACACACACACACACACACACACACACACACACACACACACACACATATTATCTAGAATCAAAAATATAAACAACACATCCAATAAGTTATTCTCAATGGCAAGGACCCAGTCAGTAAAAATTAAACACTTCCACTCTTCATCTTAAGTTCAGTAGTTTCCCTAAACCCTGTCCTTTTAAGTGCACACAAACAAACACTCTACATTAACCTGAATCTAACTAACATGTTCATATTCTAAATCAGACTGCAGAAGAATCACAGCTTTTGTAAATGCTCATAAAACCTGAAGAAAACATAACATTCCAGCTTCGTGTATCTTCTGTCTGAAAGTGTCACCCTGTAGTCACATAGTGCAAAGACCAGAGCTGCATAGGAAGACACATGTAGGCCAACACTAGAAACAGTAAGAAACAGGAAAAAAAAGTATGTTCAAAGTGTACCAGATAGCACTCATCATCAGGCTTCCTGTGTTACCAACATAGCTCAGAACCCACATCATCATCTTCACAGTTTTGTATATGTCTCCCCGAGATCATTTACATTTGCAGCATTCATGAAGGCTTTTAGGTGAGTTTTAGTGACATAGTAAAAGCAAATTTTATGGGATTGAGTTTTTTAAATATAGAAAGTTAAATGTTATAACAGAATGACTAAAATAGATTTTTTTCCCCAAAACAATGTTAAACTATTAACAAAAGACCAATAAGAACTGTACCCCCCCCCCCCCCCCCCCCCCCGATTCAGGCTGAAAGATAAGACATATAAAGACATATAAAGATGCCATCGTCATTATCATCATCTACATGAATGATTTTCACTAAAAGACCCAACATTCACTGCTCCTCTCATCCAGTTTGTATCAAAATCTATAATCAGACATTTTTTATGCATTTTCTGTTATCTCCATGGCATAAGTGCCATTAGTTTGTCAAATCAGTGCACTTACTGTATGTAACTGTCAATTATGTCACTAATATAATTTTTTTTCTTTCCCTAAAACGCACTGAGAACTTATTTTCTCCATGTTCATGTACATGAGGCATAAAAGTCCATCTGAATGGGTGGTCGGTCATTATAGAATTCTGGGACTTAGAAAATCTGTTCAACAGGCAGTCTTTTAAGAATGGGTTGAAGAGTGTATCACAGTGGTACAAAGCCAGATTACGTCTCCGAGCTCGGGGACGCGCCTGGAGACGTAGACGCGGAAGAGCGGTCAGTGTCTTCCAGCTCCTTGTTCAAGCTGCTGCCGGTACCGGAAGAGGAGGAGAATGGCCGCGCAGACGCGGTGGCGCCTTCCCGCTCGCGCTTCTTCTGCTTCATGCGTCTGTTCTGGAACCAAATCTTCACCTGCGTCTCGTTGAGCTCGAGCGTGGCGGCGATCTCCACGCGCCGCGCTCGCGTCAGGTACTTGCTAAAGTGGAACTCCTTCTCCAGCTCCGTCAGCTGCCTCGTGCTGAAGTTGGTGCGCATGGCGTTGTTGTGGGCAAGACCGTAGTCGGCCACTTTGACTGCGAGAGAGATGGACAAGCTGTTAGAGGAATGCTTTATGTTTTACTTCTACGTGTAATAAGAAAAGCGCTCGTTGTTACTGGAGCTAGATGTGTTCGTTATTAATTGGAAAATAGAGATATGTTTAGCTTTAGTCAGAGTTTGGTTTGTGGTTTGATATCCATAATTTATTAAATTACATCAAAATAAATACAAAGTGCATCACAAAGATGAGGTTTAAAAAACACGAGCAGTGAAGGACATCAGTGGGCCTAAGGAGGGATGGAGAAGTAGCACGGGGGCGTCGGTGTTGGTGGTGGAGGGGGTTGGTGGAGGGGGTTAATGGAGGGGCTGCTTTTAAAGATAACAAAGCAGGAAAGACTTCCAACGGAGAAATAACCTGTCTGCTATAATCATTAAGACACAGAGAGAGAGAGAGCTCACACTCCCGGGGCTCAGCTGACCCAGACCAAAGTACAGATACGACTGCATAGTGAAGTCCGAAAACGACTCTGATTTGTACTTTTAGTGCCATTCAATTAACTGTGTCACAGTAATAAAGTCCAAAGCGTTCCTAAATGCAACAAAGCATTCTGTTAATAAAAATACAGCGTATTCATATATCAGTTTTTCAACATCTGTTCTACCAGTTATTTAAAATGAAATCATTTAAAGGCCTAATTTATCTGTGACCAGTTAGTCGTGCTGGATGGTATTAACGAGCAATCTTTTTTTATATGGGAACTTCTGTCTTCTTTTTAAGTGCTCGAAACAACGAATTGCTGTAATTCATTATGGGCCTTATTTATGTTGGAAAACCACAACTGTTATTCTTTCTTTCTCTCTTTCCTCTTCTTTGACGATTTGAGTAATTAAGATAAGTAAAAAATAAATAAATAAATAAGTACGCAAATAAAAATAAAAGCCTGCAATCCGCACAAAGAAAGTAGTAGTAAAAATATGATGTATTTACTCTGAAAGAATAAAATAATTTTGTAAAAATCATTTCGATCAAACAATGTTGTTCTCTGTACCATAAAGTTCTGATCTACAAATTATGCTCCTGCCTGCAAGCTACATTCGGTCCTCATTGACCGTCTTAAAACGAATTCCCCCGCTCTGTTTGTTTATTCATGCATTTATTTTTGACTGCATTTCATATGAAAAACATGCCATCATTTCTGTTGGACATCAAGGTTACATATTATACGGAACTTTTGACGGACTGCAGACTTAATCTCACGATAAGGTTTTATTACGACGTTAAACGGATAAGTGAACCCTCTCTCACCTGTCTTCGGTGGATTTCTCTTCACCTTCATCCAGTCGAAAGTCTGCCCCTGCCCGGCCTGCTGGACCTCATCGTCCCCTCTTTCACGATCCTGAGATACCGGCAGCTCCCCGTAGCCTCCCCCAGGCGAAAGCTCCAGGTAGCCTCCTGCGTCAAGAACCCCCCCACCGATCTGCTGCGGGTACTGTGACCCAGCAAGGGTGCGCTGAGGCCCGCAGTAGACCCCGGTAAGAGAGCTGTAACTGGGGCCGACGGTTGAGGCCGAGTTGGGGAAGCTTGATTGATTACAGTAGGTGGAGGCCAAAGAATCCTCCATGAAATACTGCGGATGGACGGAGTTTGGTGCGCCTGTGGCAGCAACATACTCCGAGTTTGTGGTGCATGCCTGGCCCACATAGGCCCCCGTGTTGCAGCCGTTACTATAAGGAGAAGGTATTACACTCTGCAGGCTTTGGCTCTGGTGAAGCTGAGGGGGATTGTGATGTGTTGGATGTTGGTAGCCGCTGTGCGTATGCTGTTCGTGATGTTGAGGAGGATGTTGCTGATGATGCTGACTTGCTCCTCCGCTGGCAGTGTCCGCCCCAACGCCCACGTACATCCCTCCATCCGCGATATAACTCGCTCCTACGTCTCTGTTGTCATTTCTGGACCCGGGGACAGGAGAACCGCTGAGGCCCGTTTGGATGCTCACGGGGAATCCCTGACGCTGATCCAGGGGAAGGTGATGGTGCAGGTGATGATGGTGGTATCCAGATTTAGGCGCAGAATAAATGCCAGTTGGTTGTCGGTTACAAATAGAGTATTCCACAAAGGAGTTCATGTTGTCCATGCAGACTCGAAGCACCAGGGAATTGGTAAAATGTCTCGACTTGTTATCAGCAAGAAACACGACCGAGGTTAATAGAAATTCGTTGAAAAGCAAAAATCAAATAACTATAAAATCCATTTGAAAGTTGTTCCTATAGTCGGCAGTATGATATAAAATCTCCCTGTTGTGTGCAAAAAGCAGTACAAAAATCGTGTTGTTTTATTAATTGAAAAACCCTTAAAGTAATAAAAAAAAAAGTCGCGACAAAATTACATTACAAGTAAAAAACTGTAATTTCCAATGTGAATGAAAAAATGCGAAGGCTTTACGTCTCCAAACCAGAAACACATGTGGTCCGCTGCAGTGTGTGTGTGTTTTAAAGGCCCTACTCTGTCAGTAACTCAACCTGCGTTTCAAAGGCTCGTCAGTGACAGTGGAAAACAACGGGAGAGGACTGAAAAGAATACAGTCACGTTTTCAGCTTCACACAGGTTACACCCAGTCTTCCTAAACTCTGTCTTTTTTCTTCAAATTCTCCAATTTTCTCTGGCTCTTGCTCTTCAACTGTCTCCCTCTCTCCGTTTTACCGTGTCACTCCTTTTCTTACCTCCATGGCAGGTCACGTGGCTCGTCGCCTATGGTGACCGGAGGCCAGAAGTTTGTTAGCTGGTCACGGGAGCGAGGGAAGTCGTGTGTGTGTGTGTGCGGGAGGAGGGGAGAGGCTCTTTCTTTCGGTTCTGGAGTCGAGTTTGCACGCACGCGCGTTGAGTTGGCCCATTTGCCTCATCCATCACTCGCGGTGACATTAGCACGACAAAGAGACTTCAATCAAACCGGCCCATCAATCTGATATCAGCACGGATCTGTCAGAGCAAAGAGAGAGGCAGAGAATAAAAGAGGACCTGTGAGCCGGCCTGCAGCTTCCAGACCTCCTTCCTGCAAAAAGCTCAAAGAAAGAAGACTGAAACTAAATAAACTAAATACAGTACACTGGTACCATGCTACTATCCCTTTATTAAATATTAATACAACAGCTAATACTGGTTATACATCTACTACACAATAAAAAATCAAATTTATTATAGTTTTGTCCATGCTCAGCTAGTATAACATTGCACTCCAGTATAAATTGTAATTCAGAAACACAGAACAACACCACATCAAAGTCAGTGATAATTCACAGTCCACTGTTGAGCCTTTGGGTACATCCAAACCTACTGTATATGTGGACGGAAAAAAGACAGTGATATAGCTCCCTTTTTTGGAAGCAGGCATTACAATAACACTGAGCATGTAACAATAAAACCAATAGACAAAGAGAGTGCTAAAACAGGAAATGTGTTTAGTTTGGTAAGTGATGTAACTGTTTGTTCTCATTTAAATTTCTTCAAAATAAACCTTGTTCATGTTATTGTGCTTATTTGTAGCAAGTAAAATAGGGTCCATATTGAAAGAACTTAGAATGATCTTTTAACATAGCTCCTTAGTGTTTGAAGGCTTCCTAAACCCTGCGCCACCTCAGCTGCTCTGTAAAAAACCCCACAGGTGACACAAATTACAACCATCTATTTCAAAATTAGATTTCAGCATTGAAGACTCTAGTTCTGACTTACTGCATACTCTACTTAGATAGCTCTCTTTCCCTCACCACATGGCGTATATGCAATACTGTAAAAGGAGACTCTTTAAATGTGAGGAAAGGCATCTATGGAAAGTGTTTCAACCTGATTTTCCACAAATTGACAGAAGTTCATGTGTGAAAACAACTTTACATTAAGAAACAGTAATTGACTTCATTTGTCCTTGGCATGTTAATAACACTTCTGTCACTTGTGTTGATGAGGAGTGGACAGGTGTCAGGTAAAACACATCTTAAGTTTGAGATGAAGAATTGAAGCAACTACCAATGACAGCAAAAAACTGTTCATTGACATAGGATAGTGTAGTAAATATATATGTCTTTTCTGTATTTTCTTTTCCCTCAACCCCCAACTGTTTATAACAGATGGTTGCTCCTCTCTGAATCTGGTGCTACCAGGTTAAAAGGGAGTTCTTCTTCCCCACCTTCTGCACGTGTTTGCTTAAAGGAATACAATATTTGGTTTTCCAAA
The DNA here is from genome assembly GCF_036321145.2 of Pelmatolapia mariae. Taxonomy (NCBI): domain Eukaryota; kingdom Metazoa; phylum Chordata; class Actinopteri; order Cichliformes; family Cichlidae; genus Pelmatolapia; species Pelmatolapia mariae. Next base: position 2,965,718 of record NC_086230.1, on the reverse strand, counting down.
ATATTTCATTGTCTTATCTTACAGCATACAGATAATGGGATGACTGTTGTTGTGAACAGGTCTACAAAAAATACTTGAAAAAAATGAATTAGGTTACCTATGCAGTGTCCACTAGAGATCAACTATTAGCTACAACGCAATATGTGATCAGCAAATCATTGGATAAGGCGTGACACTGTGCTGAGCACCAGCTGTTCAGCTCTGACATTTATCTGTATGTGGATGGTGTACTGACTCGTTGTCTTCCTGTAACAACCACTTATGCACTTACAGAATGCATATTTATGAGCCAAGTAATACATACATACATATATCACATAAAATATAACTTAAACACTAGGAACACGTTTAGCCATTTTGGGGTAAAGTTTGCTGTTTTTTATAACAAACATCGACAGGACAGAAAAAATCTTTCTATGGACTAAAGGGCTCCTATTGATCAGAAAGCTCAATTGCAAGGGACTTTTGGGAGTCAGTTTACTTTTCAACAATTGCATTGGGAAGCCATAGATTTCCGATGAGTGAATGTGCATGTGCAGGTGCCCGTGTGAGAGTGTGTGCTAATTGAATGAATGAACTGATCTGTTACACAAATGAGGTTAAAGTAGACAGGAGGCATTTTAGTGGGCCAAATCCTGCTGGTCCAGCAGAGCAGGAAGCAAGGATGACAACACAATGTACTTTCTGTGTGTGCGTGTACATGTGTATATATCAACGGCCTACAACTGTGCAATCGTTGAGGTTTTTTGGAAGAAGTCTTTTCAGTGGAAATGTTTCAGAATAGGACTTTTAAATAATTTTAGACTTTCTATGTTTTTGTTATATGCTTTCAAGGAGAAAAGGGAACAACATCTCTTCATTTCTTACATTCATATGTATTAAACATTTGTTCCTCAAGTGTGTACTTCACAGCCTGGACACATTCTCATTGGTCATTAGCCTCCATTATAACTGCCTCCAATGAACCCATCATCAATTTTTCCCCTCCAGAGCCTGTGTGAAGTGCCTGACAGCAGGCGTACTGCAGCCGTGCCGCTATGACGAAATCAGAACGAGCGGCGTGGGCGAGCGACAAGGAGGGAGGTTAATCATCAGTGAGGGGCTGAAAGGAAAGAGAGGCAGAATGAGTGGGCAGGATGTCTGCAGGAATAGACCAGGACAAGAAAAAGATTAAATGACGCCTACACAGCTGCCTGGGTGGTGGAGAGCCTAAAGGAAAGAAAAAGAGAGAGAGCGGGGTCAACTGGTCAAACTCGACTGTGTCCACATCCATGTAATTCTGTAATGTTAGTTTTTTGTACAGGTTTGTACCTGGTTAACACATGATAATGCCACATGATCTAGTAAGCAGGTGTAAACGTGCAAACTAAGTAAAAAGTGCTACTATTTTTGAATAAACACAGAAAATTAAAACACGAGGAAAGTGATGCCACAGCATAGGCTCTTTTTTATTTAGCTTCAACTAAACCACCACTTACCATTCCACCAAATTATAGTAAAAATTGGCTAATATAATTCATTCACTAAGGCAGTTGTGATCAACCTGTATTTCTTTCTTACTCCTCATTGCTCACCACCCACATAAGGCACAACATGGGTCACATATGGGTCAGGTGCAACATGTGTTGGGCAGTGAAGCAGTGAAGGCCCTGGCAATCCAATCTCTGGCTGTTGAGGCTGACTCTTGGGACATAGAACGTCACCTCTCTGGTGGGGATGGAGCTTGAGCAAGATAAGATAAGATAAGATGATAAGATAAGATAAGATAAGATAAGATAAGATAAGATAAGATAACCTTTATTAGTCCCACACGTGGGAAATTTGTTTTGTCACAGCAGGAAGTGGACAGTGCAAAAGTTATGAAGCAAAAATTAGAATAAAATAAAATAAGGATGAGGTTGACAGATACCGACTAGATATAGTGTCAGATATATAGATATAGATATAATCCATGCTTCTATGCTGAGTAACATTGTAGAAGCACTGTTACTCAGCTTGATACACTCAGCCTTCACAGAGCTGCTGGGTGTATCAAGCAGAGGCTAAGCCTATGCTTGAAGCCACTGAGGCGTTCGATGGTGGGGGTGACGCGATGCCACTGTTATGAATGAAACTTGCCACACTCCAATAACTCCAGCCATACTTATCTTGTCAATTTAACATCTTTATTGTATTCCATTGGTTGTATTTGTTGTTCAACAGTTCTTTTTATCCAGTGTCATTTATCATAAATGACAACAGCGCAGTGGTCACAGACTGTTTGCTCTTTCCGACCAATAACACCTGACACTAATTATGTGTGTCTACCTTAAATACAGTCTCATAAACACACCATACAGTAAAACACAAAAAGTGACCCCTAGTGGCACACATTAGGTAACAAAACAAAAAATGGCTCCTACAGTGCCCCTCCTGGACACTCCAGTCCTACTGGGATACTTCTTCACTCATGTAAATGGCCTGTATAGAGCTTTACTTAGTCCCTAAGGACCCCAAAGCGCTTAACACTGCATTCAGTCATTCACCCATTGGTGATGGCAAGCTACATTGTAGCCACAGCTGCTCTGGGGCGCACTGACAGAGGTGAGGCTGCCAGACACTGGCGCCACCGGGCCATCTGAGGTAGGCAACGGGCGGGGTGTCTTGCCCAAGGACACAACAACTGAGACTGTCTGAGCCGGTGCTCGAACTAGCAACCTTCCGATTACAAGACGAACTGCCAACTCTTGAGCCACGAGACAACATTAGCAGAAATGGCTGCCTGATCTGGACCTGAGTGGTATTGTGGTATTGTTACAGATTGTCCATAATGAACACCATGTTTGAACTTAAGGAATTTCAAAAGTGCATGTGGCACCAGGACTCCCTGATTGAGTTTGGAATCACATCATTAGATGAGCTCTCAATGAGCACCACATGATGGTGAGGTAGAGTGGTGTGGGAGGATGCTGGAGAGGCCCTCCCAAATGTATAGTAAGCGTTCAATCATATGATAAGGGAGTGTCTGACAGAGACCCCTGACCACAAAATCTTCAATTTCCACGTCTTGCAGAACTTCAAAGACATTATGAGGGAGGCTAGGAACATCAAGTCTAAATTAAACATGTTTCACACCTACATTGTTGAGGCAGCTATATGGATCTGTGGCTGCCACTACCTGTACCTGTCATAGAAGGAATACTTTGACATATTCAAGTCTACATGCGAGTTTACCTGACTAGTCTACATGTATTTTGTAGACTTGGAGAAGGCATTTCACTCCATTTAACTGAGCTACTATGGGAGGTACTATGGGAGAGTATGTGCTGTGGTTTGTTGGTATCAGCCTTTATAACTGTATTAAGCTCTTGGTCTGAATTGCTGGCAGTCAGCCATAATTATTCCCAGTGACTCCACCAGGGCTCCGCTTTGTCACCAATTCTGTTCTTAAATTTTAAGGACAGAATTTCTAGACATAGCCAAGTGGGGAAAGGATTCCACTTTGGTGGCCTCAGGATCTCGTCTCACGTTTTTGTGGATGATGTGGTTCTGTTGGCTTCACCAGGCATGGCCTCCAGCTCACACTGGAGCAGTTCTCAGCCAAGTCTGATGAGGCAGGAATGAGAATTAATGTCTCTAAATCTGAAACCATGGTTCACTGCTGAAAAAGGGTGGAATACCCATGCTGAGTCAGGGCTCCCCCAAGTGCAGGAGTTTAAGTATTTTAGGATTTTAAACATAAGTAAGGGGACAGGCGAACAAGAGATTAACAGATAGACTGGATCACATTACTGTTCCTGCAGTAATGTGAACATTGTACCAGTCTGCCGTGGTGAAGAAAGAAGTGAGTGTTGTTGTGTATTCAGTTTAATTCCCATTTAGCCTTTTGATTAATTTTTTCAGACTTTTGGGCTTTTTTAAAATCTACTTTGTGTTTTCAGTCTCATTTGGGTCCTCCACCTCCACTCTTCTGGGCCTGAACTCCAATATAATACAAAAAAAAAAAAAACCCAACAGACCACAAAGCCTGAAATGCTTACAAAATCTCTCAAATATGCTCTCACATATTATTTATAGCCAAATTTCACAAAAAAATGAAGCTGTTTCCCTGATTGTTGTAGTTATCATTTAAACACAATAGGTTATACTCAGTGGGTACATTTATTTAAATGGGCCAGAAAACAACATGCTAAAATGACTAATATTTCACTCAGTCAACTGAAGCCATTGTGAATTTTGTAATGTTAAAAATGTTGTTATTGTGTTTGCTAGCCTATTCTGGCATTAATTAACACAAAACCCCTAATTTACTGTTCCACTAACATGTTTTAATTTGATTTACATGTGATGTTAACATATAGTCTTTTTTTACTTATTAAAATTGCATCTAAATATTCTGTAATGCTATATCTCAGTGGAATAGCTACTGTATGGCACTAACCTCCATGAACTACTGAAAGGGTCCATGATCTGCTATTGCTATAAAGAAATGGTCCACTGGAGTGAATGGAGATGACTTGACACTTAATACAATATTTTCTTAAGACAATGTTTTCTATAAAACATTTCTCTAAAAAGTGACACTTTTTTAACTTTAACTAACTTAAATCCTATTTTAGGATAAATCTATTTTAAATTTGCTATTAGGGATTTACAGTTTTATTACTAAAAAATGTGATGAATCACTTACAGCAATCAAAAATAAAACTGAATGTTAAAATAAGTGTTTGCTTCTTTATTCAATTTCTTTTTATTTTATTTTTTTTGCCGAAGGCATAAAGTGTTTCTTCAGATGGCCAAAAGAGCCACTGGTTCAAGACACCAGACCATAGTCTTCCATAAAAGCCCATTAAGTAGCTTTTTAGGCTCAATGAAAAAAAAAAATGAAAACGAAATGTAAGTTTTTCAGCCTGTTTGGTAAAAAATCTATGTGCCCCCTACTCAGTCTCCTAAAGTGGGCTTAGTTGCTCTTTGGAACCACTACTATGAATTTCTGGGTCTATATATAACAATATCAAACTTGTGTCCTTGTAAATAAACCAGTAGTTTGTGACTATGAGACTATTTTGGGTCAATAGGTATACTTGTTTGCCTTCACAGAAATAGCAGTTTTTACAACTCTTCACATCCCCCTGGAGCCTGCACTATAGGGTTCAACTTTACAAAGATATCCATCTGTTATCTTGTGTCACTTACCCTAACATGGTAATCCTGATAAGTGGTAACATGAAAGTTGTCTAAGGAGCTTGGAAAGAAAAGCGTCTGGACTTCTTTGACCAATTTGAAAATATTTATATTTATATTATTCCTTCCTATTCTTCTGTTTGAAAAAAATAGTGTGTTGTTAAACACTATACAGGCTGAAAGGAACACAGCTGACATAGTGAAAGAAGTGAATTTGTGGTAGGAAAAGCATAGTGCAGCAGTAGTATTTACGAGCAGTGTATGAATGTAAATCTTTAAATCATGGCTTTGGCTAGTAAAAGTGTAAAAGTACTATATAAATGTAAGTTGTTTAATGTGTGTTAAAGAGTTTCAGCCTGAAAGCCCCAGGATATGTCCTTCAATGCACATATTAAACATGTATGTAGGGCTGCTTTCTTCCATTTGAACAATATCTCTAGAATTAGAAGCATCCTGTCTCAGAGTGACGCAAAAAAAACTAGTTTTTGGTTCTGCTGGAGGCTTCTTCCTGTTAAAAGCAAGTTTATCCTTACTACTGTCACCAAAGCACTTGCTAATAGGGGGGCCATATGATTGTTGGGGTTCTCTGTTTTCTCTGCATTATTGTAGGTTAACGAGGTTGTTAACTTACAGGTATGAAGTGCCTTAAGGTGACTGTTGTTGTGATTTGACTTTATATAAATAAAATTGAATTGAATTTCAAAAATGTAAAAATGTTCAAACCAAGTCTCTTGCATGAATTTCTGCCTTGCAGTTCATTTGATGAAAGGTGAGGACTTGAATATGAATTGGTCCTAGTGCTTAGTTGAGAGATACAGGGTGATGGCTACCCTGGTCAAGCTTCCTCATGTGGGTGACAACAGTGGTACAGACAGGCAGACGAGTTCTCTGCCTGTACCAGGTACCAGCTGAGTTCTGAGCAAATTCTTCCAGAGAGCACCAGACCAGTACCGAGGCAAAAGGTACGTTTTCCCAAAGGAAATGACCACACTTGAGGAAACCCAGAGAGGTTTCTGCAGAACAGAGAAACAGGAACATTAAAATTTCAAGAACACACAGGGAACATTTAGGAGCCCAACTTCCACAACCATTGGTACCAATCTGGCAAAGAGTAGTGGCTAGAGCTGCTTCTTAAATACTGGCAGCTTGATAAGTATATGAGCAGCAGGTTAGGTTGGAAGTTATAGAATATTACTGCTGCCCACTAATGACCTGTATTATTAGTCATTTTTGCTGTCCTGGAAAAAAATGAAATAAATGTGCAAACCTGTTGAAATATGAAGTTAAAGCATGTACAGAAAATTGCTTTTCTGCTGAACCTTTTCCACTTACCAGAGTCTCTAGTTGGGAGGGCAGGTGAGCTGTGAGGCTTGTCTCAGGTAAGGCAGAGTCTTAGTTATAAGCTCAGCACCAAACTACCTCTGACTGTCTGTTTATGTTTCTGTGTTTGCATTTTTTGTGGTGTCTATCCAGGACTTAATTTAAATAGGTTAAAAGGTAGAATTAAGAGGCAGAGACAAAACAGAAAGCTGATTAACTGTGATTGACTGTAACTTTAATCCCTTCTTCAAAGAAATGCATCAGTCTGATTTTAGATGCTTCTTCTTCAGTTTTCTTTATTTGTCTGTCTCTCATTTTAATATTCCTGTCAGCCGAATGGCTCCGGAATCAGGAAGTTGTGCTCCAGTATTCCTGGAAAAGAGTGGAGATATGTGTGTGTCTGTTTGTCTGTACATGCACGTGGATGCAATTGTGTGTGTGTGTGTGTGTGTGTGTGTGTGTGTGTGTGTGTGTGTGTGTGGGTGTGCGGGCATGTGTCTGTGATCTGAGGGGCTTTCAGAAAATCATGAAAGATGATATAGGAGACAGGGTGAAAGCAAAGCACTGACTGAGTGAAGGAAACAGAGGAGACTGCTTACATAGTTGCATTAACTCTGTAACCTGAAACACTGATGCAGATATTAAACAGAATTTATTAATAACATTTACACACATTTCAGCTGATGAGAAAGAGAGAGAAATTGTCTGCATCGCTGACATTCTCGTTTTTAATTTCTTTTCCAAGTTTGAGCACCATCAGATGACATTAAATAAACCTGCTAATGAAATTAAAGTGATATTGACATTTTCTGCATTTGTGAAGTCATGATGTTAAATAAGAAGAAGTAAATCTTCTACTTCATCGTTTTCGTACCTTTTCAGGACATTATTATTTCACAATTTACTGATGTTTGATAACCAAAATGCAATGCATTACAGATCCTGCAGGAAATGTGTACCTCCTCACAGAAAACAGAAATTAATGATGAAAAAAACTAATTAAAAAAACAAAAAACAAACGACTCCTGTCACTATAAGTCAAATTCATAGATCCAGCATGCTAATTCCGTCTAACACAGTTTTTTTTAATGCAATGCAATATGACTGTTTTTTTTTCTTTTCATTTTTTTTCAAAATTCCATGTTTGGAAAAGGGAAGAAACATCCAAAAGAATACTTGGCTGATGTTAGAACCTCTAAGTATTGCTACTACAGGCTGTTGTAAATCAATCAACAAACCTGGGGCCAAACAGCACCAAGGCAGAAAAGTGAGACATGATCTGCGATGTAGTTAGTATGTTATTAGACAGTTCTTCCTGTTTTTTGAAACATGCCATACATGTGACCTAAACGGACAGTAGTTTCTCACATATCTTAGATCATCTAATGAGATTGCTCTGATGGTGCCTAAATTCAAATTTAAAACAGTTCTTCACACTTTTTTGATCCAGTTTGAGTTGAGACTTTATTATCAACCATGTGGGATCTAGGTTATCAACTGTAATTACTACCATGTATTTTAAAGAAAAAGAAAAGCACTTTAAAAAAAAAATATATATTTATCCCGTGATTGCCAATAATGTTAAGAACATTTTTCAAAGACAAAAATCTAACATTTTGATAGCATTAAATGTTATGATTATTGTTCACAATCGTTGAGGATTAAGATCTTTATTTCTCTTTTTTTTGGCTTCTGTAACATTTTGCAGTACTTTAGTCAACGTTTGTTGTTTTGAAATATACTCTATTTTTTCGGTTTTAATCTCCTGACATTGACTGGACCAAAATAACTGTGGTTTGGTTATAGTCGAATCGATGAATGTGGATAAAATGGTAAATGGCCTGTATTTTATATAGTGCTTTACTAGTCCCTAAGGACCCCAAAGCGCTTTACATATCCAGTCATCCACCCATTCACACACTGGTAATGGCAAGCTACATTGTAGCTACAGCTGCTCTGGGGCGCACTGACAGAGGTGAGGCTGCCAGACACTGGCGCCACCGGGCCCTCTGACCACCACCAGTAGGCAACGGGTGAAGTGTCTTGCCCAAGGACACAACGACCGAGACTGTCCAAGCCGGGGCTCGAACCGGCAACCTTCCGATTACAAGGCGAACTCCCAACTCTTGAGCCACGATCGCCCACCACGATACTTTCATAACAGTGATGTCATTAATGCTTTTTTAAAAATGTAGTTATCATTTGTATATCAAATGGTGAAAAAAACAGAACCAACAGTGAAAAGGCGAAAACGAGATGAAGGTGATCTTCTTGTGAACAGTGAAGAAGGCGCAGCAGCGCCTCTTCTTTCTCAGGAGACTGAAAAGATTCGGCATGAGCCCCCGCATCCTCAGGACCTTCTATCGCTGTGCCATTGAGAGCATCCTCACTGGATGCATCACCACCTGGTACGGCAACAGCACCGCTCACAACCGCAAAGCTCTCCAGAGAGTAGTGCGGTGTGCTGAACGGATAATTGGAGGTGAGCTTCCCTCCCTCCAAGACATCTACAGGAAGCGGTGCCTGAGGAAAGCGGGGAGGATCATCAAGGACTCCAGTCACCCCAGCCATAAACTGTTCAGACTACTACCATCAGGAAGGAGGTTCTGCAGCATCCGGTCCCGTACCAGCAGACTGAGAGACAGCTTGAACGGCCAAGTTGAACGGTCACCATTTGTAACAGTGAAGGAGCTCAAGTGTAAGGGAACCACTAATAAAAACTTCCTTGACATGCAGAAGAAAATGATCTTGATGTTTTTTGATCACAACACAAAAGTCATAAGTCATAGAGAGAGCCTGAGAGATTATACAGCACTTTGCATTTAATCATTAATTTCTGGCTCTCTTCCAGAACTTTCTTTTGTCCTCTCTTCCTTCCCTTGCAGCAGATGGCCGCCCTTCCCTGAGCCTGATTCTGGCAGAAGTTTCTTCCTTCCCAAGTACTTGCTCAAAGCGGGTCATTTGATTGTTGGTGTTTTTGTCTGTATTATTTTAGGGTGTTGGGCCTTGAACGCCTTGAGGCAACTATCTCCCTCCTATTCACACACATGTATCCTGTCTTGCCTTTACTTTCATTCCTCTTCTCTTCAGTGCATACCTCCACCTCTTCAAGCTCCCTTCCACCTGCTTCCTACTTCTCACTACAAATTACAATGCCCTTTGCAAACATCATACTTCATTGAGACTCCTGCCTGACCTCATCTGTCAACCTGTCCATCACCACTGAGAACAAGAAGAGGCTCAGAGCCAGTCCCTGATGTAATCCCACCCCCACCTTGAACCCATCTGTCACTCCTACCGCACACCTCACCACTGTCATCCAAGTCATGGTGGTCTAAAGAGCCTGAAAAAAAAGACAAATTGACTTCTTTAAGTTTTGTGAAACCCTCCTGAACTGCTCTCTACATCTCCAACAACACTCTCAAAGCAAATATCCCATCTGTAGTGTTCTTTGTCAGCATGAAGCCACATCTTAACCTAGCTTCAACAAAATAAGAAGCCTATTAGTACCAGCAAATAATACAAGTTCACTTCTTGGAACAATAGATGTAGTAGCTATACATTTCATACTCTTCAAACTGAAGTCAAATGTTGGAGGTCAGAGTAATTATGTAGTGTTCCTCTGCACACAGAATGGTGATGTGAGAGAACAGTGGAGAACAGAAGAGAAAAGTCAGAGCTGGAGGGGGATGGACACAGCTATCAAAGCACAGGTAAAATTAATCATAGGACAACAAGCAAATCACATAATCTGGAATTTTCCCTTGTGACAGAGAGACATCATAAACAGACTTTTTATGAAAACTCAAAATTTTGCAAAAAAAGTGTTTTGGGTAACAAAAAATTTATTTAATATAGAATTTCAAAAAAGGTTAATTACCTTCAACTCTGGCCACTAGATAAGTTTATAATGTCTTATAAAAAGCTGGAGCACCCTTTTTAAGTGTGATGTTATAAAACGCATTGTAGTGTTTCCACCATGCATTTTTAGATGCATCATCATTATTTGATTTTTCTCACTTCTTGGCTGCTGGTTAGTGGTATGAGTCGACCACTCAGCAGTCTATTTTGTGGCAGTTAATTAGTGCAGTTGAATTGACTGACAATTGTCTGTGTTGGTCCCTTGGCAAATACCAGTAATCCCATGGAATGGCTCTTTATTGACCTATTAGCAAGAGAGTGCATGAGGGAGTTTTGTGCACATACGGAGAGTGATTTGTGTTTGGTGTGTGTCCTCCAAGGCTACCACTTGACAACTCAATATACAGAATTGTGTGTGTGTCTGTGTAGGGTGGGGGGATAGCTGTCCAATCTTTGCTCTCACATCCACAACAAACAGTATATTGATGGCACCCTCATAGGTATTGCTCACCTCTCTTTGGCTCACATACAAGAGTGAATGGAAGGTAGTTTACCTACCATTAACATACAGTGGAAATGATTCTGTCACTGTACACATGTATGCGACTCAAGGACAGAGCATGCACACACTCTAAACCCCAGTTACACATTTGTTTTCTTTAGTTATGACTCTGCTCTTTATATCACCTCTTTTTTTTATTTATTTATTGCTTTCAAACAAACTGGACAGACCTTTTGTTCAGGTCCCAAAACTGTTTAAATGCGTTGTAATTATGTCAAGAATGCACATTAGTTTACCTGTTGGCAGGTTGGAGAGACTTTCAGTGAATCCCCTATGTTGTCCCTTATTGTAAGATTAAAAACAAACAGCTTCAATCTTCCAATTTTGGAAAAAAGTACAGTAACAAGTCATTTTCTATACCTGCATTATTGAATGCCTTTCATCTAGGACTAGGAATGTTGCCCTCTCTGGCATTATAGGATATGTGCTGTGATATATGATTTCAAATATGTTGCTGTATATTTAAGCAGATAATAACAAGCGCATCTGATCATATCAGATGATAAAATTAGGTTTGATAATCCTAAAAGTATGGCAATACCAAACAAACTTGATGTGTACACGAGTTTCAGAACTTGACACAAATCTAGGAACCGATCCGTGCAGTCTAACAAAACAGACAACTTTGAGTTAGCCAATCTAACACAAGGCTGTCTGATAGCTGTCTGTTTATCAGACAGTCATGCAGAGAGCATCTTGTGTTTTGAAACTGTGCTAAAATAGAGTTTCAAACAGTTTTCAAAAACTCTCAAAATTATCTTTTTGAGTTTTTTTGTTTATTTTTTGTAAGCTGTTCCAGTTGTGAAAGACATAATAAGCCATTCCAGCAGTGGAATGCTTCAGAACCGCATCTGGTTAGGCTCAAGTGACAGAATGGTCCAGTGGCCCTAGTAATGATAGGACAAAAGAGGAAATCCAGTAACAGTCACAGAGCCACAAAACTGGAATAAGGAGGAGGTCAGGGTGGATATTGAGGCCAATAAAATACATAACTTCATCACAGGCTCTGTGTTTTCTATTTCTAATAAAACTTTCTTTATTTTTAGCTTTCTTCATTTTTGGGTGCCTGGTAACCTGAACAGCATCTATAAATAATATGTAAATCATGAATGTCCTAGGGTCTCAGCAGTGAAACTCATCATACAGTTACTCATAGAAAAGCTGCTCTTAAAACCAAATGTTCAGGTCCAAATGAAATTCAAAAGCTGCACTCATTGACACCACAAGCAGAAGTGTAGTTTTGTTTACCGGAACTGTATACAGAGCAGGTTATCCTTCCAACCTGCTTCAAATAACCTTAACATCCTATTATAATAAATAGGTAAGTTTGGGTTTTTTTGTTTTAAACCCTTACAGCGTCACAGCAAATGTTGAAGGGGTTTTAAAGAAAACAATTATGTGACCATCAGTCATTTCAGGAATGCCTTGAAATGATGTCTGGTTTGGCTCAAGTGACAGGACCCTCTAGTGGCCAGAGCAATTTTCATGGGAACAAAAAATGAAGTCAGGTGACTTTGTCTTTAGCTCCCCAAAATCAGCATAAAGAGTAGGTCAGGGTGGATGGGAGGGTCATCAAACAACAGTGGATTTGAACTAGAATTTTTTCTTTTGTCAATTATACTATCAGTGAAATGCACCTCTAAGTTTGTTTATTGGGCCTTGGCTTTTTGGTAATTTAATTAGACTCAAAATACTTACATAAGTACATATTTTTTCAAAGCAGAGAAGAAGGACAGTTGCATAATTCCCTAAACGTACTATTGACATAATATTAGTATTTAAATAAATATTTAAAGTCTTTACCATAGGATCATTTATTTTACAGATTATTTCTGTTCCCTGCAATTATTACCTTCTCCTATGGCAGAGACATACAACCAATAAGGTGGTTAGAATGGAGGACTTGTTATTATTTATTATTAGATCCCCATGCTACAGTATTGTTTGCCCTGTTCATGCTGTTAGCTAGTTGATATGCTTAATCACAACAACAATAAATAAATAAATAGAAAATAGGGGTGGTAGAAATTTTCCAGAATGCAAAAATTATCTCATTTTAGCCCATTACTGGATCTAAATTAAAGGGTTTATCACAAAATATAGTTTTATTCAATTCAATATGTAACTTAGGGGTAATTTCAAACTATTTTATGTAGCAATCCCACTGGTCTCTTGTATGGATTTCCTTATCTGAGACAGGCTGGCGATCGGTCCAGGGTGCCCCACCTCTAGTTCTATGGTAGCTGGGATAGCTACCAGCCCCCCTGTGACCCTGAATTGGACAGTGTTGGGAAGGTTACTTTTAAAATGTATTCCATTACAGATTACAGAATACATGCCCCAAAATGTATTCTGTAACTTATTCCGTTACGTTACTCAATGAGAGTAACATATTCTGAATACTTTGGATTACTTAATATATTATCATGCTTTTTACAACTACGTGAATGTACTATTGCTGTGTGACTTATTACTGTTACTGAAGGTCCGCGGCTCCGAACCGTAGTAAAGGGACCTCTGGCTGTAGCCAAAATATTCACTTCTTTGTAAACTTTTTTGATTGCCAGGTTATGAAACTAATTTTGCTGTAGTCTTCAGCTATAAATGTTGGTGTCTCTTTGGTGTCTTGCTGTCTAATAATGGTTGCATTTAGGTGTGATGTTGTTGTATTAACAAGTAACTGTTTCTTTTTCTACATGAAAGAAGGTTAAGTATAAAACTTCTGCCATTAAAAAGAGTGTTTCATTTTCTATTTAAGCCCATCCCTTTGACTTGTAGGTCAGCAGCAAAGCTAGCGAAGCAGCTGCAGGAGCAGCAATAGCATGACAGTCTTTTGAGAGGAAAGTTTCCTCTTGACAACCAGGATGATAAAAATCCACTACTCACATATTTCACCACTGCTGCTAAGTGGGTGATCTATCACACCTGAGTTATGCAATATCACACACGTACCCTTACACACATACACACAGGCAGAAATCATAATGATGGCAATGGTGATGCAAGAGATAAAGGAGCAGCCCGCATATTACAGCATGGCAGCAGGCCGACAGGCGGTGACAGCCAGGAGAGAGAGATTATTGGAACACACACACACTCTGTCCCCAATACACACATGCAGCCACTCAGAAGGTAAGATATGTCTCCCAGCATAGAGATGCTGGGAGACATATTATTGCTGTAATCTCTTTGTCTACAAGACACACTTAGATGAATGGTTACAGAAGAAAGAGAGATTGTGGGTAACTGCAACTGTATTTAACTGCATGTCGCACAGCCTAGTCTCATAGTTAATACACTTATTATATGGTGATTAGAATAGCTTTTCAGTTAAATATTTTTTAGGATAGTTTGAATTATCCTTCTAGTTCATGCAGTACTCACCTACTAATGTACAGCAGAGTAGTAAACTGAAAAACCATTCCTTCCTAATGAAGCACTTTATAATAAGTATGCAATGTAGAATGACACATGAGTGAATATCCGAACAGGAGATGAAAACAGGAGTTCCACACAAATCTCCTGCTGTTTATAACATTTTTATGGTATCGGTACCAGAGGTGGCAAAAGTACAGACACTCTGTACTTACAGACACCCATAGTAGAAATACTTTGGTAAAAGCTGAAGTACTGATTCAAATTCTTTGCTTAAATAAAAGTGAAAAAGTACACATTATGAAATGTAAGTAAGAAAGTAAAAAGTAGCTCTGGGGGGACATTTGTACCAGCTATTTTTTGCAAAGCTAACTGGACCTTGTGCTTTATTAACATAATAATATAATAATAATGGACATGGGAAAACATTTTGCAGACTTTTTGCAGTATTGCAGATTATAGGAAATGGACCGCACATGGACCTTACAAAACCAACCAGTGTTTACTTTCAGAAAAAAGAATTTAAAATTGTTGTAAAAACATCAGTAACTAATTCTGAGGGAGGCAAAAGGACCATTTACAATCCCCAGCAGGCACAACAAAACATGCTGCATCTGCAAAGCAAGTATACCAAATTTAAGTTCAGTGGCAATAGCTTTCTAATGTAATATACAGTCTCTACTCCAGCAATATAACTTGACACACTGCAAATAGTTAACAGAGCTGTCTGCTAACTATTATTAAACTATTGAAGCAACTCTTCCCTCTTATTATATTAAGAGAGGAGTGAGCTTGCTAGCAAAGCTAATGACTCAGGTGATGTTAGTAGTTTTAGCTTTTCAGCTACTTATACACAATAGTTAGCATTCAGTAAAAATGCTTTTTTGGATTTACACAGATTCATCCATCTGGCATTTGCCACTATTTTGCTGCTTTTATTGGTGATATATATATATATATATATATATATATATGTATATATATATATATATATATATATATATATATATATATATATATATATATATATATATATATATATATATATATATATATATATATATATTAATGTAAAGTACATTGTTTAGTCACTGACTACTATTTTTTTTATTATTTTTTCAACAAATAAATTGTAGCAAAAGATGATAAAAGGAAGAAAAACACTTTGAGCAAGTAGCTGGAGGTCATCTTGTCTGAAATTGTGTGGACCTTTTCTTATTTGTGAAGAGAATGAGATACCAGTGGCAGACCAGCCAGCTCCAGTATTCTTTGGGGAATGTCAGACAATTTGCATGGTGCTGGACTGTGAGAGATGTCCCACTAAAAAACTGGCAGTGTTTGCTCTGTTCCTCCTTGCACAAAGACATTGATCCTGAGGCTCAGTTGATGTCTCTGTACAATCCTGTCTTGTCCTGCTTCTTGTAAGTGCACCTATGGACATGCCATCCTGGTAGAGCTAGACTACTTGTGCACTGTTTCACAGTAGTAACCTAGCAGAATTAAATATTGAGGCACAGGAAGTGTGCTCTCATTGTTTAAGATTGTTTAATTGTTGTCATTCAACCACAGTGTAGTTATGAAAGGTGAAGAATTATATAAAATCACTTACAGCAGCAGTATACTCTTTTTAACTTTAACTATTTATTTTTATTGTTTTACTGTGGGTGCCAAATATCATAGGACAAGTAATCAACCCCAAGCTGCTCTCCAATACATCTATTAGAGAGTGAGTATAAAATAGTAAATGCTTAAACACAAAAACAGTGGCTGTGAATGGGTGAACGAGGCATGTTGTATGAGAGCACTTTGAGTGCTCAGGTAGAGTGGAAAAGCGCTATAAAAGAACCAGTCCATTTTCTATTTAAGACATAAAGATAAGATTGGATATTTTGACATATACACTATTCACAATATAGGAAGGGTGAGACAAACACATCATAACAACCACACCTACCAAGAACTTTTTTAAACTGCTCTTACCAAAAACAAACAAACAAACAAAAACCTTTAAAGCACAAAACTGCTTAGTGTGCACATCTCTTAATTTCTTGTCTTTATGGTACAGTGTAATTTAGCTTGTCATAAGGCCTGTGCCTGGTCTTTATACAGCCTCGATGAAAAGTTTAAGACCATTGGAAAAATGGCAAAAAATCATATTTTACATGTTTAGTTCTTAACAAGGTTCCAAGCAGAGCTTCAACATGGAACAAGAAGAAATGGGAATGAGACAAGACATTTTTTGAGCACGCAATTTACTGAAAACAATGCTTAAACTGAAAAAAGCTGTTTTAAAGCTGATCAAAAGTTTAGGACCACATCCCTTTAAAAGGCCAAATCTGTGCGAAAATGTGGATTCATGAACCTTTGGGGATGGATGGCAAGGGAGGTTTACAAAATTGGACAAAAAGTTCCAAACAGCAGATACCTTTCGTGCTGCCGTCTTCACCACTTGGAGAAATGTTCCCACTCAGCTCATGGAAACGCTTGCATCACTGATGCCGCAATTAATTTTTGACGTGATCAACAATAATGGTGGAGCTACTCATTAATGAGTTCATGTTTGGAGCTTTGATTTCTGTTTTTTTTTTTTTTTTTTGGGGGGGGGGGGGGGGGGGTGTGGGCATGGGTTTTTTGGAGGTGTGTTCCTAAACGTTTGACCAGCTGTAAAATTATTATTGTTTTCAATAAATTGCATGTTCAAAAAAATGTTTTATCTCACTCTGGTTTCTTATTGTTGTATGCTGAAAGCGCTACTTGGAACTTTGTTAAGATTCAACCATGCAAAGTATGATTTTTTTTGACATTTTTCAAGTAGTCTTAAACGTTTGATCGGGACTGTTTTAATGTTAGTTTTTCTTAAACACTAACAAAACAAAGAGACCAAAAGATTTTCTTGGGAATCTTCTTTTACCCATCTGAGGTCTAAGTCATCACAGATGTTAACCCTAACCCTGCGCTAACTCTTTATCACAGAAAACAGATTATTTTATTTTTTAAAACAGTGTGGATAATTTGAGATTTGTGTCAGAGTGATTATTTTCTTTGCTTGTTGATTTCCAAGGCAAGGGAGAACAATTTATTAAAATGACATTTAATTTTTTTTCTGATTTCCTAGGGATATGTTTAGAGTTGGGGTTGGAGTCATTATAGATGATAGTGCTTCTAGACCTCAGAGGGTTAAGCAATTGCTCAATCGAAAAGCTTTTACCACAGCTTTAAATCAAACAATATGAATTCTAGCTGAGTGTCTTAAGCAGTATAGGAGAATTTTTAGCATTGGTATTAAAAGGGTTTGTTTAAAACAGCAACGCAGTAAAATTAAATTCACAGTGCCATCAGTCAGTCATCTTCCTCATGGCTCTATTCTGGCGCAACAAGTGTTTCTTCCTATGTGCTGCTGCAGGGCACAGGCATGGAACTGTGTTTGGGTATTAGTGGTGACACATGTAGACGTTCTGCTCTGGGCAATTTCTGAGCATTAGAAACTAAATTTTCTTGCATTCCTGTGGATTTCTATGCAGGTTCAAAAGGGCTTGAGAGTTCAGTATGATCAAATAAGAACTATGGACTGTAATGGTCAGTCCATCTATTAAGCTGCTTCTGTCTATTTTTCAGGTAACCTGCTAAAATGCCAGTGTCCGGCAGCCTCGCCTCTGACATTGTAGCCCAGGTTGGCTGTGGCTACAATGTAGCTTGCCATCACCAGTGTGTGAATGGGTGGATGACTGAATGTGTAAAGCGCTTTGGGGTCCTTAGGGACTAGTAAAGCGCTATAAAAATACAGGCCATTTACCATTTACCATTTACAAAATGTGCATGTGTCATCTGTTCACACACAAACACACACAGACACACAGGATATGTTCCCATGTCCAAAACGTTATGCACATTCTAGACATCTGTATTTTGGGATAATTTGTTATAATTTGTAATTTGAAGCATAGCTGCAGTGTCTGATTCTTCCTCTCTATAATCTAAACCAATGCATCTGGTCGGATATTATATAGACAAACTCTTTACAATTTAAGAGCATACTGAAACTGAATGAAAGAAGAAGGGAGACTTTTGTAAAGGTGTTTATATTTATCTAGGTAAGGCTCTAATGGAGTCCTGTTGGAATGGAATGACGTTAGCCAATAAATCTTAAATATTATTATTATTTTTTTTTTTAAAGAACAATTTGAGTGCTCAGTTAGAATAAAAAAGTGCTATATAAGTGTCAGATTCCTTAACTGAGACTTTTCCTTTAATTTAAAAATAAAGGATATGGTGTTTGGATGTGGTGATGTTGAGGTGGATATTGACTGTGTAACGACATTGTAATAACCCCTACATCTTCCCCCTCATCATATTCAGTCATCTTATCATATTTGCAAAATAATTTCAGCATGTGACATTGCAGTTTGCGGTTACAGAAAGTGAAAACACAATTGCTACTCAGATCAGTATGTCATTCAGCAGAGTTTTAAGAACAATTTGGATAGCTGATAACCAGTTTATATCCAAATGCAGAACATTTTGATACCAGTGTCAGTGTCTTCACCCAACACTATTGTTAGAAGAATGGTGTTTGTTGTACGTGCTGGTTCCCATGGGAATCACACTTATACATCTATCCATTTTACAACTTGTACTTACATGCAAAGACTTCACTTGCTTCTGTCTCTGTTTATTTTATCAATCCTAAGACACTGTGAAAACAGTGTTGTCTTTTTGCTGACGGTTACACGCTATACCATTTCCTGTTATTTTTTATGGTAAATTACCTCATTGCATGATTCATATATATATATATATATATATATATATATATATATATATATATATATATATATATACTCAGTGTTATATACAAAGTGGTGCAATGTTTAAATGACCTGGAGAGTATACGTTATCAAAGTAAATATGACCAAAGAAGAAAGAAAAAACAGAAAAACAATACAGCTCACCAATAGGAGTTAAGTCAAGGGTTAAAACTCAACAAAAGATCTACTTTATTTAAACCTAGAGTCAAGGCCACTGTTGCCCAAGTGTAACAAATGTGCTGATGGTAAAATGTTAATGTGAAATGTTCTTTACTGACTGTGGCAGGTTAATAATGGACATCAATGCCCATTAACTTAGGCAAATGCCCTGTATGTAAAGTAAAATCTGACACCGGATTTTTAAAAAAATTGATTCTGAAAATTTTTATATTCTTCTAATGACAAAGAAATACAGCTCATACCCACAGGCAAGCATGAACAGGGACAGTTTTGATCTGTGCAGTTTATTGTTTAAAATAAATAAGCCAAAAATGGTTTAAATTTGGTAAAACATATTTATATTTTGGACTTTTAAATTATGTTAGCAACTAATACATTTTATTATCAGATTATAACTTTTATACATTATTATTATTGTGTAATAGAATGCAGCTCTTTTTTTTTTTTTTTTTTTACAATTTTTATATATGTATATATGTATGTATGTATGATATGCTTTGTTTTCTACACTCAAATAATTATAAAGCTTTTTTTATTTTGTTGCCATTATCATCTTATACTCTACTTTTTCTCCTTATAAGATGGGAACAGTCAACCATAATCCTGTGTTAAAATAAATATAAAATGTTTCTTCTGTCCTTTCTGCTCGCTGTCCTCACACAAACATCCTGCCTGTCACACTGAGCTGATCATCCTGTAATGGCTGCTACTGCTTATTGTTCACATCCTGCTTTGTCTTCAGCGCCATTTTGACTCCGCGGGAGGAGGAGCAGCTTTGCAATCACGCACACACTAATGGCAGACACACTCATGGTTAACTTCACATTCACATTTTAATAAAGGGACGCCAATCAGGGATTAACTTCCATGTTTACATACTACAGCAGCAGGTGAGCCTTGCTATTCTTCCACTCACTGTCAGTAAAAAAGGCTACATTGTTTTTTAGCACTGCTGTTCTTGCTACTTTGTAATGCTGCTGCTGCTGGTGGTGGTGATGGTGGAGGAGGGCCACGCTGTGCTAACCCTTAGCTTGTACTCAGAGAGCTAGCCGTGCTGAGCTAACACCTGATGAAGGCAAGCAGCTCCGGAAAATGTGTTATTTTGCTCCCATTTATCAAGGTTATCTCCATGTAAACACACTAGCTATACATAGTTTCCTAGGCTATAGTCTTTAAGGTGGAAAAACTAAACAAGCATTTTAGGAATTTTAACAGGTCAATTATTTAATCCTTATCTAATAAAAAATAAATAAATTGAAACTGGAATTGAAATGAGAAATTTGAAATGTGTATTGGATTCAAATGCTTTGGAGGCGGTTATAATGTATAAAGTATCTGTGCAAAAAACACAGCAAGTATATAGGCTTTATATATAAAAATACAAATAATTAAAAATAGTTGTAATAAATCAACAAGTAAAAAGTTGTGTTGTAAAAAATTAATTTTGTAGGTTGTTGGTCTAAAAACGTTCTAGCCTATTTAGTGGTGTCAAATAAATTAATCCATACTATGTGTTAGGGTTACACACGTAATTGTGCTAATTTATAAATTCAGAGACTATAAAAAAACATGGGGCACAGTATAAATGTTTGTGTTTTTATTATTATTGTTATTCCACTATGAAAATATATGTACAATAAATAATTTGGATTTTCACTATTAAAGAATCTCAATAAATAAACTAGTGTTTAAACCTCCGGTCATCAGCAGGGCTTCCCTCTCTCTGCGTCGTGCCGTTCAAAGAGAGAATTCATTCATTCATTGTCCCATTTGGATTTTGTCAAAACGGTCCAGATATCTGCGCCTACAGACTCCGTGAACAGTTCCTGAGAAGCTTTTAAGAATCCATGAAGCTGCACCAGGATGAACTAGAGGAAACAAATCCACAAACTCATAAGGATTGATTTACACCCCCCCAAAAAAGAAGAAATAAATAAATAATAAAAAATAATAAAATTCCAAACCGAGAAAGTCAGTACAAAAAATACATCCACATATTGTCATATTTTCAAAGGAGGGGAAAAATCCTTTCGATGTTTTAAAGTGAAAAATGAATTGGATTTCTTTGAAACTATGATGCCCTCCAAAAAAGCAAGAAGAATATGTAAAAAACAAACAAACCATATTTTAATGGAGAAAAGTTTCAGGAATGTTGCCGAAAAGCTTTAATATTCTTTTATTTCTGTTTTAAATAAGTGTTGTGTCCTCTGCTGGATTTCTCATAAACGCAGGCCCCTCTGCCCACTGCCCCACTCGCTTTTATTTGACCCTACTTTCAATTTGTGTCGAGGTCTCAGAAGTTGAGGTGCTGCAGGTCTATGGTGCACAGTGTGCTTGTGAACAGATCGAAGTCCTCTTCTGAGAAATCCACAGGGCTGTCCAGGGTGCTCTGCAGACTGGGTGACAGGCAGGGGTCCCCGGCGAAGAAGGTGAGGTCGGGTAGGGACGATGAAGATACGGCAGAAGGAGCAGATGAAGCTGTGGGTGTAATTGAGGAGTCCTGCTGCTCGGGAGCTGCTGTTAATCCAGGCACGGATTCGCTCAGCTGCATCAGGCCCGGGTTGTCAGCAGAGTTGGTGACCGCCAACGCCGGCGGAGAGTGACGAGCCGTCGCAGAGTCAGGGCACCCCGATGCCGTAAACAGCGGTGGCCGCTCGGGGATACTCAAACGGTCTCCCTCCTCTGGTGTGGGCTGTGCATTGTCCCCGCTGTCATTAGCGTAGGCGGCCGAAGATGGATTGCCGCCTCCCGGCTCTCCCTCCAAGGCAGTCTCCCCTGTGCCAGATGCTTCCAGCGGCTGGCTTGAATACGGGGAGGAGGCGTCAGCGCCTTCGAGCGGCTCAAAGCCTCCCGTGTCGCTGGATTCATGGCTTCCTCCGCTCCCGTGCGTGTTTTGCCGCTTATGTTTCATCCGCCGGTTTTGGAACCAAACTTTCACCTGCCGTTCGGTTAGATCCAACAGGGCGGCAATCTCTACTCTCCTGGGCCGGCACAGGTACTTGTTGAAGTGGAACTCTTTCTCCAGCTCCAGCAGCTGCGTGTTGGTGTAGGCGGTGCGCAGCCGGCGGGAGCCTGCTCCTCCAGCGTCTAGGCCCGCCTGACTCGGGTCTGGACGGGAACAAAGACAATAAATGAAACCACGAATATATATATATATTTTTTTTTTTTCCCCTGCAAGAAATACGCTACTTCGTCGCCGAGCTCACCTTGGCTCTTCGCCTGTAATAAAAAAGAACTAATACTAATATTTTAAAAATATACCTTCCACTTATAGTAGCAACCATCACTCAGAAGAGTGAAAGATAACTATGTCATCAATGAAAGTGTGCTTCTGTGTCTTGTAAATCAGCGAGGGCTATGAGATTCTGCATTCTCTGATCAGAGAGGAACACGAATAAATCACGGAGCTAGAAGGAAATGCGTGTGGAAATGTGGGAATGTTTTTTTAAACGAATGTGGCGGTATCTGTCAGAAACACAACTGAAAGCTCGATTTGATTTTTTCATACTTCAGAAAAGAAGGCAGAAAATTGGCCGAGAAATTCCCATTAAAAATTATACAAGGTAGATTTATAAATGTGTGGGGGTAAGAATGGAAAACTGGAATTTCTTTCTTTCATTTTTTCATCGATTTGTTTGTTTGCTTACTTATTTATTTGCAAAATTATTTATTTATTTTGAAAAATGCATTGACTGTTAGAGAGTTCAGTGTGAGAGACAGAAATAACCTGAATCTCACAAAATCAGATAGTGTGCAGTGTGTTTCCTGTGGGGACGAAACCTACACCCCCCACCACCACCTCCACACCCAAACGTATTTTGTCCTCATCTCGCCATTATTTTTTCCCACCTCCATCCAACATGGCGACCTTCTCAGTTGTGTTATGAATCTATAATAACGTGACCATGCTGCTACTACTGCACATCGTCCAAGAAGGTTGAAAGCGATATAGGCTATAGCAAATATATAAGCGATGAACATGAAATTTTTAAAAAAAGAAGAGAAATAAAAAAAACTCCCGTGTGTGTTTTAACGCAAGACAAATAATTTTACATGGAATTAATACATTTTCGATTCTCGAAAGTTCTGAAATTATTTAGTGCCTATGTAAAAGATCTGCCCTCAGTATGGCTGGCGTGCACGTATTGATCCGCACTGAAAAGGATTATCTGTAAGACGTTAATGGGTTGTTTAATGCATGATGAAAGAGTGTGCAAAGCACTGCAGCATAATGCAGTGGTCTAGATATGGCTTCCCTGTTGACACAGCGCTGCACAAAACACACACAAACACACACACACGCGGAGGGGGAAAAAGACAATGTCATTCAAGTATATCCACGCAGCGTGTAATAACTGTTGGAAATGTGATGCAAGTAAAAAAATAACAGAACATGCTGCACACTCTCTTACTCACTACCACACACATGCATGCAGCTATACACGCTGTTACCCGGCATCCCACCATACCGACCTGTGGGTGACTCGATGCCCGCCGAAGCGTACCCAGAGGCAGTTGACGACGGGGAGGATGAGGCGGGGGGGATGATGGATCCGGTACCGCTGGAGTTGCTCCCTGGCTTGGGGCACTTCTTGTATGATTTCTTCTCCTTCATCCAGGGGAACTCGTGGGCAATCGGGCCGGTCGGGGTGACCGTGGCCGGGGCGGGGGCCTGGCCGGTCGTGTATGGCTGCTGGGCGGCTCCGTGATGCGTCTGGAGGCCATTAGTGGCGGAGGCTCTCCGGTTCTGCTGGCTTCTCGCAGCTGGTCTCGGCTGGCTGGCTGTGCAGGGGCTGAAGCTGGGGATGGTGTGCTCAAAGGGAGGCGGAATTACTGTCGACTCCTTGATTGATGAAGTTTGAAATGACTCCAGGACGGCGGGGAAGGACGTCAGGCACTCTGCTAGGGACGGCTGGCTGTTTATGAAACCGATCTCCCTCTCAAATTCAAAATTCATAGCTCCCTCAAACGGGCTTTTACCCCGAAACGGCGATACCCTCCGAACAGCCCCTTCCCCAAAAATAAAAAAAGAAGAAACAACAACAAAAACACATACACGCACGCACCCTTGCACACGCACGCAACACACTATGGCTTCACAAAAAAATCAACTGAAAAAAAACGCACCAACATGTAGGTTCCCGACCGCAATGGCGTAAACACCGTGGCTATATAATAATTGTGTATATTGGTGATATTACTAGCGTGTGGGGACCTGGGTAGTCTAAACTGAAGAACTATGGGGCGAAATTGCAGCCAGTTCCTGGTCACGTGATCCAAATCAGCCAATCCTGGACCCAGGCCAGGCGGCTGTGATGGCTGTGGGAAGCAGCATTATTATTTTTTTTCCATCAAATGTCGTGTCAGGATACTACTTCGCAGGGTAGCTGCCATTGTTGTGTTTTAACAGGGCGTGGAAAAAAAGCCCCGATACGGTGGCCATTCGCCATGTGTGCAGAGTGGGCGACTGGCCGGCGCATCCAGGCCCGGTGATGCTGCACAAACAATAGAGCATCCTCTTCTTGAGCATGTTGTCCCCGTCTTCTGGGTGATGTGGTGACGGTTAGGTGTATGGAGCCGGCCAGCACCGTCTACAATATGTCTCCTGTTTACAACGCGCTGCTCATTAATCTTAGAAGGTGTGACAGAGGGTGGAAATGTCACGCTTAGAACATTCTGAGAGTTTTTTAGATGGCGCAGCAGCGCACGAGGAGTGGACGATGAAGATTTCTGCTCAGCGGTAGTGCAGAGGGAACAGTTTACAAGAGCGTAGCTTAGATTTGAGGACAGACAGTGGGGGAGCCTACTGATGTGTAAGTGTGCGATTTTTATATCTAATAGATATCACGTTTACGTAGCGGTGTGTATGAGAGGGGAGGAAACTTTAAACAAGGTCTAAATATAATCTTACCCTAAAATAACCTTTTCAGAGAGGCTCCAAAATTCTTCTTGCAAGATACCACGGTTCCTCTCCCACCCTCTCTCCACGGTGTTAAAATGTTCGCCGTGTTTACGCAGAGGGAGAGGGAGAGTTCACAGCGAGGTCGCTTCACCCAGCTGGGAAAAAAAAGAAGAGAGCGCTACTCTACTTCTTATGATAAAAAGAATACAGCAGCAGAATAAATGGTAACTGTAAGTGAGAGTGGCCTTTAGACTCAACAGGACGCACATGTAGATTTTGCGAGAGATCAAGAAGCGGTCATTTGTTTAGCTGGGGATATTTTGGGGAGGGCCCGAATAGCCCCGAGTGGAAGAAAACGAAGTGCGGTGATCAATCTTTCTCTAGCTGCAAAGAGTCTGACAGCAGCCTCTCTCTCTCCCCCTAAATAACAGGGAAAAATCCAGCCTCACTGTTTCTCTTCCTTTCGGAGCTCGATTCGACGTGTTATAGATATGACTGAAATAAAAGACTGAAAAGTTCTTAGCTCCCCCCCCCCCGCCCCGTTTCTTTCCAAGTCGCTTTGCCTCACCCCCAGGCTCCAAGAAAGAGAAAAAGGCAGAAAAAAGGCAGAAATGTGTGTGGGAGGAAACGCCATTGAGCGCAGGCAGTGAGTAGGCCGAGGCTGTATGGGCACAGAAAACACAAGCCCACACAGCAGACACAAGTTGCTGAGCGAGCAGCGTTCATTCTCACTCTTTTTTAATGTAATTATTTTTTAATAATATATATGAATGTATATTTTTAAAATTTTGATAAAGAATTGGGAGTTTATATGAAGATTTTGTGGGGAGCAGAAAACGTTTTTCCACATGCCAGTAAAGACCTGAAGAGCGTGGATTGGTCGACTGAAGATGGGAACGTGTAATTTTATTTTTATTTATTTATTATTATTATTTATTATTATTAAATTATTTATTATTTTATTTTATTTTATTTTATTTTATTTTATTTTAATAACGCTTTTGGCAATCGGTTATTTGATTATTATTATCAATTAATTATTATGAAAATATATTTTTAGTTAATCCACTGACAATATTAACATTTTATTTGTTTATCTCAAATACAGTTTTTCATTAATATTATTTGAGATTTTGCTTGGCCTAAAGCCCAATTTCTGGTTAAATATGTAACGTGAGAAAAGAGCTGTTATTCGGTAACTTCTAATTGCGTTAGAAGTTACCGAATAACAGCTCTTTATTTTTCATAGTTCACTAATGACCAGGTTGTTGTACTTTTCCTTCTTTTAATACTACCAGTACTACAGTAAACACACTTCTAATTCAATCATGACCATACAAATACTATTTGCAGTATAGCATTTCTGTAGTCAAATAGTTCAATACTGGATGATAACACGATAACGGCTTTGTCACATCTTCTGTCTAACAAAACACCTTAAAATTTCAGAAATGTGCGTGTTTACGTAGCTGTGAGTGTGCTACACTAATAGCTGTACGATTTTCAGTAGTGCCTGCGCTGCTAAAGCGGATCCGAGCTCTCCGTCTGTTTTTATGAGGCAATAAATTAGATCCAATCTCTGCTTATAGGTGTTTTTATTGTCTGTTAGTCCAACGGAGATGTAAAGGGAAGTGCGGCCATTATTTATGGGAGTCTGATTTATGTCTCAAGTTTTATGTGGCTCTCAGCCCTCCAAGCACGCGGGTGCTAGAGGGAAAAAGAGAGAGAGACAGAGAGAGAAGAGGGGTGGGGGTCGATCACGTGATAGAGCCGAGGCGCAGTCCTCGGGGCTTTTTTAGTCATAAACACACAGCTGACACATAGCTGAGCTGCATGCAAGAGGAGAAATCTTCAAAGAGGAAAGCATTAGGAATTATATCAGCCACAAATGCCTAAGAGAGGATTTGTTGAAAATATTGAAATTGCTCTATGGGTATACATAGCCTGCACAACTCCAGCAACCTCCTAGTCAGCTTCATTGTTCCTATAGCTGTTGTTTGGAGTTTTCACTCACTGGATTTCAGTATTTTTGCACACTAGCCAGTATTTTCTGTTGACTGATTAACATCCTGAGGTGTCAGTGCCCTTATCTGTCTTTTGATTTAAAGCTGGGGGCATTAAATTAGCATCAGAAGATTTCTTCATCACCTTGGAAAATTGGTAAGAACAACACTAAATAAATAAGTATATGCATACATACATAAAAGGAATGGAAAATTCTTAGTATTGGTACTGCGTCAAGCCAAATTGTTACTTAATTTGGATAAACACTGATACATAAGGAGAGCTGCAGTGAAGCAAAATAAATCAAATTGTTTGGCCTGCACAAGTGGCTACTGAATACTTTTCACTCAACTGCCTGCCTGCTATAAAGTGATCTTCATCATTGCAGTAATGACTGGATTCAGCACACCAAAACTGAATGTTTTCTTCACCACTAGTGACAATAATCACTGCTGAACACGTGTCAGAAGCCAAACTGCCAGAGGACAGCTAACTGATCATGACACCAAAATGCATCTGACTGAAGGGACTGGTGCTCATTCTTTTATTCAACTTTTTGAGCCCGCAGAAAAAAACAGCTGCCAGAAGAAAAAGAAAAAAAAACTCAAAACACATTAGCACCATATCTGGTGCTTATTTTTCAGGTTTTGTAGGAAAAGTTTTTGTACTTTAATATTAATCCCAACCTTAAGACCACCTGATATGAGCAAAAAGGATGGCTGCTGCTGCTATCCCAGCAATTAATACCAGACAACAACTAAATAGCAGAGTAATAGGTGGTGATTTATACATTTCCTATTCTTACAGTGATATCAGATAATAAAGCCCTTCTTCTCTCTAGTTTGTACAGCAAAGAGAAGCAGCGAGAAGGTTTTCTGAAAGCTAAAGGTCTTTTCTTTTTCGGATAAATTCTGTAAGTTTTCTGACAGTGATGCTTTATCCTCAGACACCGACCCAGTATTCACTACTGGCACCAGAGTCAGGTCATCTCTGAATCAGAGACAAGCTGTTTGAACTAAGTCACGGCAACACCTAATCTGTGGTTTATGAGCAGCAGTTGTTTCTATATTATATCTATATTATATATATTCTATACTATACTAACTATCTATCAAATTTTACAGTCAAATTTTCAATCTGATTTAACCTTTTGACACTATTATGCACTCTAGAGGCTTTTGAAACAAGTACCAAGTCCTATTATGAGTTTCTGAGTTCAAGTTTTTACTTTCATCTTTAAGAGTATTTTTACGCATATTTATTTCATTTAAAAAATTGGTACTTTTTAGTACGGAATCTTACAGAATGCAAGTGAAAGACTGATGGGATGGTTACTGTTTAACTTCTAATTCTTACTGATTGAGATTATAACTAATGCAACAAAAGTGCTGTTTAGACTGTGTGAAGATTTAGCTATTAAAAGGTCAGTACTGTTGCTCCAATCTTAGTAAAAACTGTTTGTTGTATGGAATGTTACAAACACTCATATCACTGTCTCTTAACACATACAACACAAAGTGCCTTTAACCAACTAAAAAGTCTAGGCTAATCATAAATACATTTCTGAGTTCGTCTTTTATAAAAGCACCTAAAACAATGATTGTATGAAGTGAATTAGAAAGCAAATTTACTTGGAATTTTAATTTCATTTGACACCTTTCCTAAATACTGCACATCTAGAAAAAAGCCAGTAAAATCCATTCCTCTTTTGTGTTGACATTTTTGAGGCACTGTGTTTGCGTTATTTAAGTAAAATAACAAGCATGTCTTTCACACATGTCAGTATCTATAAGATTTGTGTTTTAACTGCTTATTTGTGTGGTGGCTTTAAAGGTTTTAGTAGGTTGAAGAATTTTCAATCATACTGAATATGTTGTGATAATCAATATTCTACATATTTATATAATCATAGCAATTGTGACTTTAGCTTAGCAACAAATCTCCTATTTGTAAATTTGATATTTCATATTAACCCAAGGAAATCCAGCATTCGTTTGACCATAATAATGAAAATAAGAGGAGCAGGATTCTCTGCTGATACCTTTACTGTGATAGTAGTATTTTGCTTGTTTTAACATTATCTGATGCTGGCTTTTCAGTCTTTTTTTTTTTTTTTTTTACCAAAACAGCATGAATCAAGCTTTACACTCCTGTGATTCTTAAAACACTGAGGCTAGCTCTGAATAACATAACATTTTATTAAAGAATTGTTCAACAGACAACTCTCTCAACAGTGAAAGAAAAAGGAGCTACAAAGGACAAAAGAAGAACTTGTTTTTTCTCCAAAAAGACTTTTTTCCATCTAATAGTTAGTCTATATTTTCCCACTATGCATGGGTGGTTCAACAATCCCCACACTTGCCTTTTCCCCTGTACAAGTCAAGACATTTATGTACAAGGGTCAATATAGGAACATAAAAACTACTAATTTTCTTCTAAAATACAAGAACTAAAAAATGTAACTTTAGTACAATGGACAAGAAGAAACAATGTTTTTTTTTCTTTCATAACAGGTAAATACTAAAAAAGTACAGTATTTTTTCTCGATATAAATACATGAAGGATAAATAATAGTCATACAAAACAGAAAGTCTTTTTTTAAACTGGCTATAACAAATAAATATTTTATATGAATGTTCACTTGAACACACATTGGCAAAAGACGCTTTGATTGGAGGGCCTTTCGTCTTCAAAATAAGATTTCATTATTATTATTATTATTATTATTTTTTACCTTTAACCATCAAAATGTAAACTCTAAGTGCAACAATGATGCCCAGATGTGGCAAGCTTTTGTGTAAATCATGCACTTTTAAAAACAAAACCAGGGATTCACTTCCTAAACATCAGCAAGTTTAGAGAGAGTCGAGCGCACACTGCTTGTGTTTGTTCCACAGTGTAAAGGCTCTGTGTGCACTGTATGCACTCACTGATGGTTCGAGCAAATAAACCCAGTAGTTTTAAAAATGTGTTTTACACAGCAGCTCTGACTTCTGGGACATGCATTTCTTGTTCAAATATATACCCTGTATCCATGTTAAAAGTCAAGATATGTGAGAACAAAACAACACAGGAGAAAGTGTGGACTTTTATGCATCGGTGTCCGCTATTGTACGTTAACCCTTCCAAAGTGATAAAGAGAGAGAAAGAGAGAGCGAGAAAGAGAGAGACAGCAATGATATACCTCAACATAAATAAATAATATTCTCTGCTCTTTCGCATTTACCCTGTGTCAATAATGTGCTAAAATAAGGAATTTTAAATGTTTCTTCCATGACCTCTCGTGTGTTTGTTTGAAGGTGTCAACAGCTGGCGTACCCTGGCTATGGAGGCGTGTTGATGAAACATTGCTAGCTTAGCACTGCTGTGTGTGCATGAAGGTGTGATTAGCTAAAGTAGCTTAGCACAGATGTGTGTCGATGACTACTTTAGCATTTGAGCTCATAGCTTCTTAAACCCTGTTCGAGCGATAGGTAGGCTGTCCATGTGGTGATGGATGTGTGTGTATGTGGTTGGGAAAGGGGGTGGAGGTGGGGGGGTAGTCTGTGGGGAACTGTAGGAGGTTTTGCCTCCTTCTGAACCCATGTGCTGCTGCCATAGACAAGAGACAGTGGGTTAGTAAAGACTGGGTCTGAGATGGTTATACAGCAGGAGGCAGAAAGGGACAGTGACCGTCGAGTGGTTTTTGCAGGAGAAGATGTGTTCTGCCAGCTCCAGCTATATATTTCTGCTCTCCATTTCACTCTGTCTCCTTCTTTTCTCTCTCTCGCAAGCTGGTATAGAGACAGAGCCCTCCACATAGCTCAACTTGGCTGACAACAACATGTGTTGTCTGGAGGGGAAGAGAACTCAGCACCATAAATCTAACCACCTTGTTAACTGGCCATTAACATTTCAACCATTTCATTTAGAAGGGGGAGGGGGGGGGAGCTGCGTTCATATATGTGTCCTATTAAGTATCAAAGTACAATTTTAGACTAAATGCTACCTCCAAAAGAGTCCTTTTAGTACACAGTAGCTAAACTGCTCCAGAATTTGCTGTGCTAACGTCCCCAATATACACACACAATCACTCCTCACCCCACTTTCTACTTGAAAGGCTAAAAATAGAAACATAACTAAGTTCTCAGTTTTTTACAGTATCAGGAGACCTGTATAGGAAAGTCTGGGAAAGCATTATATTAAATTATAAAATATATTAGTTTTCATAATGTTGTACTTATTGCTAAGTGTCTTAAATTCAACATTTTTAGGGTTTTTTATGCTGTTTTGAACAAATCTTTCTAATTTTTTCTGTGCGAACATGGTGGTTTTCATTTGAGTCTCAATCTGACAAATGACTATACAACAGTGCTCAATGTGGATCCTGTCATACCAAACAGCTGCCAATGTGTCTCTGCACCAGTGCCATAAGACAAGCTCCTTGATATGCATTGTCTGCAGCAGCAAAGAGCAGCATGGGGACTGAATGTACGCCTGACCTCTCCCTACAATACACCTCATTTCCCTGGGGCTGTGGAATACTGTGTAGATGGGTTCATTTTGAAAATGACTATACCTCTAAAGTAAAAGTTAAATGTTTAATCCAAGTTCAAATATGATTCAATATGGTTTAAAATTTGTGTTACTTAATTTCCTGTATGTGGCACATAAAGTTAGAGCAATAGAAATTATACTAGTTAGTTTAATAAGTTTGAAAAATCTATTTTAAAAAAGAGTTTGCATTATAACACACTGCTGTTGTTTCTGGCACTGGATATGCAGATATGCCTTTTATCAAGTTATTTGACAACATGAAAGGTTTGGGTTCATCTGTGATACTCGATACTGCTGTCTTTTTAAAATTAAATTACCTGCTGTTTCAAGGTAGCACTGAAAGGTCTCGTCCTAATCAGATTTAGTGGAGCTCTTTATGAAGGCAGTGAAAACAGGGTGGTGGCAGAACACTACCCAACACTGGCTGTTCTCCTTTGTGACTTCAGAGCTCAGGACAAACCACTGGACGGCCCCTGTGAGTCTTCTTTTGCCTCTCATGCTATCCTGCTGCAGCACTAGTCTCCCTATGTGTAAGTCTGTTTGTGAGCCATGATTTGTTCGATGTGGTCTTCACTTTTTTGTATGTTGTCATTTTGTTCCAAACCTGCTACAGGTGAGTGAGCTTGGGTGCTTCCTGGATTCTGCCCTGAGTCGAGGTGTGGTGTGC
This sequence comes from Pelmatolapia mariae, assembly GCF_036321145.2. Classification (NCBI taxonomy): domain Eukaryota; kingdom Metazoa; phylum Chordata; class Actinopteri; order Cichliformes; family Cichlidae; genus Pelmatolapia; species Pelmatolapia mariae. The sequence continues at coordinate 2,933,343 of NC_086230.1, read as the reverse complement.
CGACAGTTCGGTGTATGTCGGGTGTGTAGGTGGGTCACAGGGACCCGGGGGGCCCCCTCCACCCACATGGTGCTGGTTGGCAGCCGACATGGGCCCTGCGCCATTGTAGTCCATGGTTTGGTGGTGGGGTGGGGTGGGGCCGAGGTGGTTAAGCCCATACATGGAAGGCCCTGAGCCAGGCATGGGTTCCACATAATTAGCACCCCCCACATAGACTGGACTGGCCTGTATATTGGTGGGTGTCCCATAGCCAGCACTATTAGCCTGCACTAGGCTGTGGTGGGGATGGGGATCACCATAGTCTTGTTCTGGGGTGCCATACTTCTGCTGGGGGGGGCAGCCCTTCATGGGGACATTTGAATAGGCAGTGGACATGGAGTAAGACACTCCCTGGTGGGGCTTGCCAAAGGATGGTGGAGATGGCGCGTCATAGCCTGTGCTGCCTCCTCCACCTCCCCCTCCCATTGGGTGCATTGAATTGAGAAAGCTGGCAGAAGACTGCAAGGGCAGAGGAGGAGAGCCTGTTGGTGAGGGCCCTCCAGAGCTGGAACTCAGGCCCTTGTTCTTCTGGTCCTTCTTGTACTTCATGCGTCGGTTCTGGAACCAGATCTTGATCTGGCGTTCTGACAGGTTGAGCAGGTTGGCCATTTCCACGCGTCGTGGCCGGCACAGGTACCGGTTGAAATGGAACTCCTTCTCCAGCTCAACAAGCTGGGCACTGGTATATGCTGTTCGAGCCCTCTTAGATGATGCTGACGAGCCACCGGTTGGACTCTTCTCCCCGCTGCTGCCACTCTCAGCTCCTCCTGATGCTGACAAGAGAACAAAAAGTGAAGGTGAGAAAACATGAGGGCATAGCCACCCACAGAAAAATACCTGGTTGACAGTGGAAGAAAGGCAAGAAACCAAAGATATTTAAAAAAGAATGTTGGCATCTTAAGAAGGTAAAAGCTGAGAGATCGAGAAAGGTAGAGAGAATATAACATAATCAGGCTGCATGCTGAAGGAAATTAAAAGCATTCAGGTTCTTAATAAAGCAGAGGGGGGTCTAGCAGGCCAACTGAATCCCTTGATATTAGTTGTCAACACTTCATAACAGTGGCAGTTATTAAGCTGTGGAGGCCCCAGCGCTGGCCGAGAGAAGCTAAATTGCATCTTGGCTGGAAAGACAAACCCCCCACAGCAACACCAGCTGCAGCACAAGGACTCATGAGCAGGAACTGAGGTTGACCTGCACTCACTTCAATTTGCTTGCCAGGAAAAGTCAAACTTCTCATCTCATTTATGTCATTATAACAGTGAATTCTAATAGAAACAGAAAGTTGTTTAGAGAAAAGGGATTGAACACATGCATATTTGATAAAGATCTGTTTCCTATAATTTTCTCTCCCAGGAAGTACATTTGTGGATCCAGTGAAGTTATGAGACAACTAGTGATGAAAGTGAAATAGCTTGAGTCTAAAGTTATTTTCTTTAGCTCAGAAGTTTCCATATGGCAAGGAACTCCTGTGCTTTTAAAACTGTAGTACTTGACAGTTAAACTAAAACAGTAACACGGGATAATCCAATAGCTTCAACCTCTTTTTTTTCTATCTTGAGTTTTTGATTATGTTATGCAGTTGCTCAAAACAACATAACCTCTCTCATCCTTGTGTGCATGTGTGGCGCAGCAGCCTCTGATATAAATGTTTGTATGTGCATGCTAGCAGTGCATTCTCATTAGTAACAGCTGATGCAGTACAGTTTAAGGAAACCGAGATCCAGTCATTCATTATGTTTTCTTTGTTATCGTATTTCTATAAACAGAGATGGAAAGATGAGAGCAGTAACTAGTCTGGAGCAGCGACACTCTCTAAATGATTGTTTGAAATTCTCATTGATAAACAGTCTAATCTCTTTTCAGTTTTTTGTCTGGTCAGCTGAAATGTTTTTGAATATGATTATCACACTCATATTCATTTTTTCTCAATGATAACCACCAAATGAAATAACATATCTGTCTGCCTCAATGACTGTGTTCTTTTCCCGTTATCAGACATGCTGATGGTATTCAAATTTATCATCCAGATGCTAATATCTTCCATTTCAAATGTCTGTTCATCATTCTCTCACCCTCTCCTTGAAAATCTATTTATCTGTTATCATACATGACATTTAAATTCTTCCTGTTAATATCTTTCTACTTAAAGTGGCTTTTCAATGAGCAACAAAAATGAGGAGAAGGAAGAAAGGCGAGCAATCGGAAAGCAAATCATTTTCATGGAGTGATGAAAGGAGAAAGAAGTGCAGGATAGGGAGGAGGAGGTGAAAGAATGAAGAGAGGTATAAGCTACTGGTTGCAGATTTGTGGCAGCATGTTGGTAGACTATATTTTTACCTTGGTGATGTCTTTAGAGAAGTTTTTAGTCATACTTGATAAGAAAGTCATCTCAAGATGGCCTGCCAACAAGGTTTATGTAACTCGCTTAACTATTATTATTATTTTCCTAAGATTTGACACTAATTCCCGGTAAAACCGGGTATTTGTCATCTCTGAATGTCTGCAGAATTTTCCGGTTCAGTCAAATATGAATAAATATACCTTTTGTTATTCTTGTAATTCTATCAATTTTGAAACAGTCAAAATATTTAATCTAGTTATTAGAAAATACTTTCTCTGTATTTATGTACAAATTTTGTAGAGTTAGGTAATAAAAATAATTCATTTGGTCTAAAAAATGTCTTGGCTGCCAAGGTGATACATTCTCTCTGTTGAAAGAATGTAAGGATGTATTGCAGGAATTAAATATATTTCATATAATTAGATATAGTTTCAAAGCCTCAAAACATAATGTTTACAATTTATGCCGATGTACCTGAACAAACAGATTGCTTTTTCATGACTGCTTCACATTTTGTCATTGAAATTTGACTAACCTAACAACTCCATCCCTAACAGGTTCCAGAAGATCAATGCAAATACCAACTGTTGTTCATCAAGAAGTAGTTCCAGGATATGACTGTAAAACTGCACAATGTTGTTTTTACCTGTCTGCTATTCAAAACAAAGCAAAATACAACTTATTTCTTTCCTGACTTTTAAAGGTATAGTTGCTCTTAACAGAACCACGCCAGCTGTTTCTTCCTGCTTCAAGTCTTTATTTTAACTACGGGCTAAGTCTAATTCATCACTGGTGTTGACCGTAACCCTATAGCATGCAAACATTTCATTTTTGACACATCACAGAACATGGATTTTCTGCTGCTAATAGAAGTAAATGGGTTTTCCTCCCTTTTCATGTATTTTACTGAACACTTCTTTTGGTTTTCAATATTGGCCAGACAGTTTTACATTAGACCTTTAGCATCTTTTACTAATGGAAATAAACTAAAGCTGGAGCTTACGTAACCATCCTGTTGGTGAACTGGTCACTGAAAATACTCAGAGATCAATGGCTTTAGTAAACTCCACTTACCAGCTACATTATTAACTACCGAAATTAACTAGAACTACAATAAACTCAGTCACCAGGTACAGAGAGAGAACAGAACAGCCGGCTAGTAGCCCAGTGTCATGTCCCTGTCTCAGCTAGTGCCTGTGGGAACCTGGCTTGCCATAAGAGCCTAAGAAACCTTGTAAATTCTCTGGGGATCTGATGCTGGAAAGAGGATGTTGATAAGAGAGGTGAGGAAAGAGGGATGTGGGATAATAGGAACAAAGATGCTAATGAGGAAGGAAAATGAAAGAGGAAAGAAAGGACTGGGGGAGCCAGGGAAAGCAATAATGAGAGATACAAAGAGGTAGGCTGTGCTGTAACTGTGGTGCTCCATGGGGGAAATCAAAGCAAAGACAGAAAGACCGACAGAGACAGGTGTACTGGAACACACCATTGCCAGAGTTGTTGCTGGGTGAACAGTTTTTCTGCTTAGTCGTCTGACGACACTCTTTCATCCAGGGAAAAATCTGCTTGGCCAGGGTTGGGTTGGGCGGCAGTGAAGAGGATGAAGACGATGTGGAAGATGATGTAGAGGAGGAAGAAGTAGATGACTTATTGGTGCCTGATTTAGAGAGTGAGGAGGACCCAGTACTGCCACCTGGCTGCTGAGCCCCAGTATTACCGTTGCTGGGGTTGGGGGGAAGTGGAGGGGACACTTGGGAGCCAGGGTGGTGCTCAGGTGGCAGACTGGGCCGCATGCAGCTGCCATTCAACTCCTTGGTCTTGGCTAGCTGCTGCTGCTGGTGGCCACCATTACTGCCCAGTGACTGTAAAGAGCAGGCAGAGCGCTGGTATGAATCCACATCCAGATGGGTAGCCGACTGGAAGACCGGCTGGTGGTGAGACGCTGGGACCGGGGCATCATAGCCCCCAAAGCCGTTGGCGGCTGCTCCTGCTCCCACTGCTGCCCCCTGCACTGGGTAGGATGAGTAGCCACCAAAAAGTGTTGAGGAGTTGTCGTAGTATGTTGTTTTCTGCATCTCTGTGAGAAGTGGCGGCGTCTTCTTGTGCTCCGGTCCTTATTGAGAGCCACTGCCGGAAGACCATTTGGTACCGGGGGTCACGTGACGGTGTCTCTCCAACGGTCCCCTGCAACCTGACCTAAAAGGTTAGGGAGAGACAGAAAAAAATAAATGAGAAAGATAAATCCATCTTCCTTGAATGAAAGGCACCATGACGTGAATAGAAACCACTGCTTTTCTTTCCACAGCCCCCCTCCCCCTCCCTTTGGAGGCCAGTGCACAGCCTGCAGATGCTCTTCTGATCTCAGTGCACAGCCTTTCTTGTACAAATGCAAAGACACACACACACACACATACACACACACACTGCTGGGTGGGTCAATTATTTAATGTTGCAATTTCTGTTTAAATTGTAATTAACTGCAGTTTTTATTACTGCTATAGTTTGTTATTATCAATTTTTAACTGTCTGTAGTTGTAGATTAATGGCTTTTATTTTTTTATGATTTTAACCAATTATTTTCTGTTTTTATGCAACGAAAATTACGCAATTTACTTAGATTTGTTTTTAAACAGAATAAATTAAAATCCATTATCATACAACTTAAAGATATGTTGATTCGTCTTCCATACATCCCAGAGATATTCGTTATTTTTGAAGTTTTCCTAATAAAGAATTACCCTCAAAAGTGTGCTGTTATTCGGGCTGAACACGACATTTTATGTGTAATGGCGGCAGTGGACACGGCCCATATCTATTTTCCTTTGTGACTGATGTAGGTAGTCTATTTCTGTCAACCTCTACTTTCCGCCTGTGATTTACTGTGTTCTCTCTGCTGTTACCTCACTTGTCTTCACTCACAGGAATCCAAGCGGAAAGGATTTTTGTTTCACCAGGGGTTTTTTTCCCTGAAAAAAAAAAAGAATCTATCTATCTATCTATCTATCTATCTATCTATCTATCTATCTATCTATCTATCTATCTATCTATCTATCTATCTATCTATCTATCTATCTATCTTAAACGGATAAAAAAGGAACAAATATTACTAATGACGAAAAGCATTTAAAAGGTGAAGTATAGGTTAGAACTCGGATCTCAGTATACAAGTAGTCCCTGTGATAGTTTTATGTATTTACTGATTTATTGATTGATTTACCGTGAGGTAAATAGTAAATGGAAACATATTATAAAATGTAATTGCGCTCAACAATATACGATTTATATTGTTTTTTGCAAAAAAAAAAAAAAAAAAAAAAAAAAAAGACAAGAAAGAAAGGAGGCTCCCGGTAGAAACTTCACTAGTCAGTAATCCATGAGGGTTAAGCGGTCAGAATGCTCAATCACGGCGCCTTTAGTTAAAAATAGAGGAAGAGAGAAAAAAGAAAAGGAAAAACAGCAGGGTTAGCCTCCACACACTCTATCTTGCGCTCACCGCTGGTGTGGGCCTGTGGCCGCAAAAGGCCGGCTTGACAGACACGAGAGAACACCTGGCATTCGTTTCTTCTGTGGAGATAAACTGTCTGACGCAGAAAAGAGGAGATGAAGCAGCTCTTCCATTACACACAAGCTGAGCAGCGCTAGCACTAGCTACATCTACAACTAGGCCTACTGGGGCTTTCCAAGTTAACCCTACCAGTATTTTAGCCTGGCTCCCGGCTCCATATTGCAACAACGGCTCACTATTATTAGCCATCTCTTTTATTTCGCTCTAGAATGTCGAAGATATTTTTGTATTAATCCTGCTATAGTGGATCTCGTTTACGCGAAATGTATAGAAAAAATAAGGTTTAAAAAACAAAACAAAAAGAAAAGAATTAGCTAAAGCACGTGCGAAGGTAAGACGATACATTAGAATGACAGATACCAGGCCAGCTTCATGAAAGCTGCACCGAAAATAGGATTGTGTGTATCGAAGTCTACTTCATATACTGATGGTTCTGCACACGGTATATATAAAGCACAGGCCTGAATGATATATCGCCAACATAACTGAAGATACTAGAGGAAGGAATTGGAGATAGTAATGCTATCAGCGTGATAACAGCAAAAACCATCAAATTTGTTTTATTGATATCTGTCTTCTACCAGTAAAACCAAGAAATCGCAGTTCAGTAACCAATAACTTTATAGATTGGTAAAATTGTGCTAAAATAATATAATTCACTTTTCAACTATTTTAAAATGTGTCCCCATTTCTTTTCTCAAAATCAAATAGTCCAGCCTTTCTCCGGCTCTCAGCACGTCACACATGTCACCCATTTATCTTTCTAGTAGACAACCTGGAATCCTAATTATTTACTCTAAGGAATAGTCCCAACGAGAGAGGGAGAGGGAGAAAGATGGAGGCGGGTGGGGGGCATGGCAGAGAGTGTAGGAGGAATATGTTATTAAATCATATCGCTGTTTCGCCATTAAACGGGACACGTAATGTCTCTGCCCCTGGCTTGTAGTGCTACAGCTTAATACAATCACCAACTTTGCTAGACGCCTGCCTGAATAATCCACTTACACTGACAGAGAAACAGCCACCCAAACAAAAACAACACAGAGAGGGAGATAGAGAGGGGGAGAGGGAAGAGAAGTGGTGTGGGGGGGGGGGGGGGGGGGGGGGGTAGAGAGGAGGCGGGTCGGCCTTGGTGTCCAGTGTCTGTGTTTTATCCTGGGATATAAAATTACAAATGGCGTCTGCCATGAAGAGCTATGTAGACAGTGAGACAGAGAGAATGCATTAACTTGGACAATCCACATATTCTTTATCCCATTAACAGAGAGAGAGAGAGAGAGAGAGAGAGAGAGAGAGCGAGAGAGAGAGAGAGTGAGAGACCAATTATACAGACTCTAAACGACAAACAATAAAGGATTGGTCATATCTGAGCTATTGTTGCTATGTTCACGGTCTCATTTTAGACTGAAATCGCTAAAAGCGCTAAATATTCATGTGTGATTAAAATTACACCATCAAAATATTTTAGGAATAATTACAATGCATCCCATATACGCACATGATAATAAAACAGGAGTCTGTGGAGGGACAAAAATTGAACGAGAAAAGTGCATAACCCATTACAGGAAAACAGCCGGCCATCGCTCCTAAATATAATTTAAGTGAGGAAGAGGCGTGGAAAGCGTAGTGGAAGAGATGAGGACGGAAAAAGCTGAACAGAAAAGGACAGAGATGGACGGTCGAAAGAAAAAGGGGGGCTGCTTGTGGCGGGTAGCTACGGCAGTTTAAAGCATTGTGAACTCTTCTTGAACCGGGATTGAAGTCATACAGGCCATAAATCACTGAGCCAGCCACTCCGCGTCCACAAACTGCACAGCGAGCAAACACACTATGTATTTCTGGCTTGTTGTTTGAGCTCGCGCATGACCGGCTGGCCTGCTTGCCCGCCGATGATGTTCCTTACCTGCCTTAGCACCGGTGATCCCAGTCCAGTCCGGCACGGCACCAACAGCACCGCATCATAGATTAGTCCTCGCACGCGTTCAGTTGGTAATCAATAATAATAACAGATAATTAAATAACAAATCCGCTCGTTTGGTCGTCCGTTTTGCTCTCCTCTTCTTCTTCCTCCTCCTCCTCCTCTCCTCTCTCCTCTCCGCAAACCCCGCTACTCCTCCGGTGCTGTCTCGAGACTAGCACGGCTGCTCGCGACCACCACCTCAACAACACCTCCTGAAGCCCCAGCAGCTGCAGACCGGGCTGCGCGAACAGGACACCTTGTGGCATGAACGACTGGCGGATGAGAGAGACGGAGGGATCCAAGACTATCGGCGGGGGCTCAGTGTGCGGGCAGAATTAACAGACGGGCTCGGTGCAGGCTACAGGCAGGCTAGTTAGGGCATGAGCTGAACGAGCTTACCGGGGAGCATGCCTGCTACCCCCCGCCTCCCCCATCCCCCACCCACCCTCCACCCCAGCGCCAGCGCTGCCTGCACCGCTTCTGGCTGATAACAATGGCCTCAAATTTCTTTCTCTTTTAGCCACTGTCCTTCACACGGCCGGCCAGTCATTCACACAGTCACGGAGGAGTATGTCCGCCACAAAATGTCACTTCATCTTATTTTAGGTAGTTTTCTATTCTTGGTTTTTATTTCCTTATGGCTCTTCTTCTCTAAGTCTCCCCGAGGCTCATTTTTCCCTGGTATTATTCCCGTCTGCCCCGGGTCTGTGCTCCTTGCTTCGGTCTTAGGCAGGCTATAGGTGTGCAACCCGTTCTCACTCCCAAATCGTAACATTTTACGCTAGGTGACAAATCGTCAACATATTACGTTTTTGGGCACCCAAGGCGTTCCTACGTCACGACATCGGAAAACTGCGGACACATGAGAACCGTTTGGACTCAATCTACACATCTTCGCTTTTTCCCTTAAGATCGCTTTAGAAAACACTATTTCACCTCATTAAAGTGCTGGTTAAGGTTAGGAATAAGGTTATGGTTAGGTTTAGCGATAAGGTTAGGTTTAGGCTTAGGTATACGGTTATGGTTAGGTTTAGGCATAAGGTTATGGTTAGGTTTAGGGATAAGGTTAGGTTTAGGCGTAGGGATACGGTTATGGTTAAGGTTAGGAATAAGGTTATGGTTAGGCATAAGGTTATGGTTAAGGTTAGGCATAAGGTTATGGTTAGGCTTAGTGATAAGGTTAAGTTTAGGGCTGCAGTACAGGGCTGGAAACCGCCGCGTACCATAACAACGTGGAAGGTCACCTTTCGCGTTCCTCAGGAACGCCGCAGGACGTGACAAAACGTCGGGATGTTACGCCTCGGGAGTGAGAACGGGCTCAGGTGTGTGCCTTGCACACGGCTAGCAGCAGCACCAGTTTACAGCCTACAGTCTTCTTTGTGGTTGTGGTAGTAGCCTAGATATTCTCGTTATGATGGCGAAAATACGCCCCAGTATCAGAGACCCTCACAGGCCCTGTGACGAACGGAATAACCAGATTGACGGCTGGACGAGATGATTCCCTCATCAAAAAGTCAGCGTCACTCAAGAATTATGCTAATTGCGCTGGATCTAACCATGCAAGCAGGCAGTAATTTTGGCTCTACAACCACACATGTAGGTTGTTTTTTTCCACGTGCCACCATAACTTTAACTCTAATAAAGTCTTTGACTTATTTGTGCTTTTCACTTTCTGTTATATTGGTTATATATAACCTAAAAGTTTATATTTTAACAAATTGAACTTTTTTGAGGGTATTGAGGCAATACCCTCAATAAACCTATATTTTAGAGGTTTGTATAGAAGTATTTTTACATGTTTTAAAAATCCCACTTAAAGGCTGTCTATATGCTACTATAGGCCACGTGGGCATTCTCTAACAAGGCCCAGGTTAACTAGTAAATGTCCAAACAGTGTCACTAACAATGTGTATCATTATTAATCATAAATGATATTTTATGGTCTATAAAGTCTTGTTGACTGAGTTAACCTGGTATTACATTTAGCTCTAATTATTTGTTTTTGAAATTGTAGAGAGCATCTGTGTACTTTAAAGTCTATAGGAGGCAACAAGCAAAAAAAAAAAAAAAAAAAAAAAATCCAACACGTGGTGAGGTCAACATATAAAACAAGACAGTCGCTCACAGTAAAAGGTTTATTAAAATTGCTGACCTCATCTGAAAATACTGCTTGGGACATATCATCGACAAATGCAAAGTTTGTGGGGAAAAGGCTTAAGCTCCTGGGCTAATTCCATTACTGTAGTTTTCTCTTTCTGCAGGATGACTTTGCTATGTGTTTTTGTTTACATCAATCCGACTCTTTTAAAGTATGGATAAAATATTAGCATTCATTTAAATGTAAATTTCCTTCATCATAAATAGTTTTCAAGATTTTTTCAGAATATTTTTTTCAATATTTCTGCTGCTGCCTCGCTGCATAAACGTCACTTAAGACGTAAGTAACGGAGGCCAGAGTGAGAGGGACAAGACTAACATAGAAGGTGCACATTACGCTAACATTGTAGCAAAAAAAGATTGTATGTGATCAACTTGGTTTTAAAGTTTCACTAACAGGTTTTAAAGAAAACATTAAAAGAGTCTTGCGTTTTGACTTGAAAGCACCGAGGCGGAAGACAAAGCAGCAGTGCAACAACACTTAAAGAAAGAAAACTGAAATGGGCTTAAAAATAATAACCAACAGTGAAAAAAGACCTGAGAGAAAGAGAGAGACCTAAATGGAAATGAAAATATGAGGGGTGTCCTATGATGTTGTCATTACCCCCCCACCCCCACCCCCCAACACACACACACACACACACACACACACACACACACACACACACACACACACACACACACACATTCATTCTCTTCTCTAACTCTCTCCCGCTCCCTCTATTTTTATTATTCAGGACGCTACTCCTGTCGTTTATGGCTACGTAAGATTTATGAGTTCTCTCGCACCCAGCAGTGTGTGTATGTGTGTGTGTGTAAACAGCCCGACTTTAAAACAGATAGCATTCGCTGTGGGCAGCAGAAATGAGAGGATGAGCTCGGTGTAGGTGGAAGGTGGGAGCCTGAAATGTGTCCATCTGCAACTTTTCCTTTAAACCAGCCTTTGTGTGGACTGAAGGATCTGCTAACCAACCCCATTACACATTAACCAAACAGCTAATCAGCTACTTTTTTGTCTTTCTTTTTTTTCCATGTGTGGGAGAGACGTGCATGTGGAGAAATAAGCAGAACGGATTACACCTATGCACTGACTTGCAAAAGCACGCCAGTGCTTGTGGAGGACGGCTGTTTTTCTCGGACGGAAGACGCGCATCGACTCTGCATGTTTCGGATTGAGTCACGGATATTGGGTTTCACAACTAAAACGCGGTGCCTTCCTGCGCCAAGGAAATCTTCTTTCCTTTTTCCACTTTCTTTCTCCTTTGGGACTTTAGATATGTAGGCCACTGAGGATGACACAGGAATTCCCTTTGATTCTGTTTTTCAAACGATTTGAAAAATGCCAATGTTAAAATATTGTGCACAAGTGCAGAATGATTTTTACAGGACTCCAACTGTGAACTATTTAATTCAGCCGCTGTCACTTTAATTGCTGTGTTATGTAAATATAGCAGTATTAATAGGCTATGAACAGTGGTAGCATTAATGCCATTACCGCAGTTACAACATGCAGTTTTAATAACTGTCTATCAAATGATGAACTGGCCCTCCATGCTTCTGCCTATAACCCGCGGCCATCATACACTTCCTTTCACACCTCAGGATTATATTACATAAGCACGTGTCATTACACGATATTACATCACTCACACACGTACACGCGCACACACCCGTAGAATTTCAACATTACAATCACTGGCAACTTCATAAATATTTTCCATATTTATGTAACTGCATTTATGCTTAAACGATATAAATTAAATACTTCTACTATGAATAGACAAATCAGTTCCTGTAGAAATAGTAATACATTCTACACATCAATATAATATGCACAGGATACAGTTTTTTTCAACATATGCAGCGTCCTAATTGTCTAAAAATAAAGGAAAAACTACCCTTCATGCACCTTCCAGGTTGTAAAATCGTCACTGTCTTCTCATCTTACAATTATATTACCGTGTACACAGCACCCATGCACAAACTTCAGACTTCGTTCTAATGCAGGCTGCATCATGACAAATAATGCCAAAAAAAGGTCCGAACTTACCGGAATATTTCCTATTTTCCCCTGATGTTTTAATGGAGGAAAACGGCTTCCAGAAAGCTCCTAAGAACTGAAGTATATTGCGGGAAAAGGGGCATGCAGAGGGAATGGGAAAAGGGTAGGAAAGAGAAAGAAGACATATGCAATCAAACACATCTCGGTAAAATCAGATACAGAGGCGGGTCACCTCTTGTACTCGAATCGAATGGTTGGGTCAGCAGCAACCGCTTGACTTCAAACCCTAAATAATTCACAAAAAGAAAAAAACAAACAAAACAAACAAAAAAAAAAAAAAACAACAACAACAAAGAACGAGGCAATGCTGTGCCTAACACCTTTCTAAAAGTGACCTTTGTGCTACAGGGTGTGAGATGTTATTGAGTCTGGTTACCATAATTACACATTTGTCTTCTTTCCCTCAAAATAATTAAATAAATAAATACAACAAACAAATAAAACACACGTATGATTTCATATTCAATAATAATCTTGCTTATCCCGTCATGCGTACGAAAATGAGTTATGTAGGGAATAGAGGTATGGAATATATAGAATGCATTAGAAATTCATTTGTAGCAATGGCCTAGAATATATAAACATAGACTTTGTTTAGGTTAGAAGGATTTGTGCAATAAATAAATAAATACATAAATAGCTAAATTGTATGCGTAAATCATAATTGCCCAACAGAAATAATGCTCTAGTTAGCACACACACGGATTAACACAATAATATATATATATATATATATATATATATATATATATATATATATATATATATATATATATATATATATATATATAAACTGCAATCGAAATGGAAAGGCATGCCCCGATTGCATCAAAATTCTGATTCTTGCTATTAAAAATGATCATTAGAATTTAATGCAGGGTCTCGTTTAAAAACTTCAAAGGTTAAATAAACTTCATAAATATTGAAGACATCCGAAAAAAACCCACACAAAAAAACAACTTCCCAAAGTCATAAATTCTGTTAAGCACCAAACGGGGACTTAAGCAAAAAATAGGGGAAAAAAACCAGAAAGAGACAGAAAGAGGAGCGAACCAAAATGAGAACAGGCCCCATAAGGCAAACAGCTGTTTGATCCACGCGGCCCATAAATAACTCAAGCATCACTGAGTGAGAAAACACTCATCCTGGACAGTCCTGTGGACAGTCTTACTGCCGGGCTGAGGACCCACAGCAAGAGATCACATCTAGCTCTGTCCACACATAAACACACATCCATCTGCTGCTGCGCGGGGCCGTAAACACTGCGTAAAGCGGAACTGTATAATTATATAAGTGGATCACAGGATGAAAAGCGTATTCCATGTTGTTGGCTATTATTATTAAAGTGCTGCAATAAAATCTCAGAGCCGTTCTGCTTCTGTTTCTGCTCCTGACAACTTCACCCAAACACATAAATCAAACGCAAAGGATCCCCCGACCTCCCCGCACAAGCCTACATCACTACTACTACTACTACCACCAGGCTACTACCGCTCCTGCTGCTATAAAGTTATTTATCGTTTCCATCCAAGAACTCACGCACCGCTCTGGCTACTGTGCATCCCCATTGCAGCTCCTTCAGTCTGGGTCTCCTCAGTGTGCCCCCCTCCCCCTCAGCCCCGCCGGTTACGGTCTGATATTTGCAGCCGCAGAGCAGGCAGGAGTGGACTAGTCTAAAGTTGCCCAGAAAGTGATGCAAGGGCCGACTAGCTTAGCCAGCTAGCCTGTACGCCGAGACAAAGACAGGAGGCCGCCTCCAGAGCCCCTAGAGCCCCCAGAACAGCTGATGAGCCTTTTTTTTTCTTAGAGGAAGAGGGGCTGGGGGAGAGAAGGGGAGTTCTGGCTGAAATCAGGACTCATAATACCACAATATGGATGGAAGTTTTTCTCTGCAAAAGTTTAAAAGGAGCGACAAAGAAGCAGCAGTAAAAGGTGTGCAACAAAGGCTGTTGGCCTATAATTTATCAGAATGTGAAGTGGATGTGAACAGCAGGTTTTAGACTCCAGGGAGATGGAGACATAGAGAGGGAAAGGAAAGGAGGAGCGCAAAATGAAACAAGTGTGTGATTTTCTCTTTCTCTTTTTATCCCTAGAACACTATCGCTGTGTGATTTTCACCCGAGCAAATACATTTACATGATTTCTCTCTCCTGCAGCTGTTAGTGTGTCGAGGAGATTGTGCCTTCACCAGGGAAGTCTCAAATATCCTAGGAATGGGTGTATCAAAGACCAGCTTTCCAGCGTTTTTTTTTTTAGGAATTTTTTGTTCTTAAATTCCAGATTTTTCTGTAATTTTGGAGCATTATTTTAGCATCCCCCCATGACACTTTTTTTCATTTTGTTAGACATGGCACAGTTGAAAGTAAAAGCTGACCACTCTGATTTGTCATGTGTTTGATATATTTTGATGACAAGTACTTTTAGTTGGTCATATTATATCGGGTAGAAATCACCCGGCATTAGTGATTGTGTTACTATTTATAGCGATAGTGTTCTAGGGTTAATAAATACAGCAATACTGCAGCATATAGTTGGCTGTAAACATTCATGGATTAGGATAACGAAGGCATTTGTTTTTCTGAGACTCCATTGCATCCTACAGCTAACAGGTCTACTACTTTTTACGAAGATGTATATTTTTTTAAGGCTGAGAGGGTTTATGTGACCTGATGCTGCTCACTGCTAGGCTTCAAAGTTTCGTGGTCTGTAAAAAATTTCGTGCTTTTCGGCTTTCTCCTCTTATCTCTGCCGGGTCTGGTGGTGAAATCACCAGACCAGTCTTGCACCCCCCCCCCCCCCCCCCAAACTTACGCGCGCACACACACACACAGTTTTTTTTTTTTTCAGAAAACATATGCACACACTGAGTCTTTAGAGACATGCGTTTAGTGAGATTAGTTGGACATAAAAAATCTTTTTCTTTTTCTGCTGCAATTTCCTTAGTGCTTGTTTTCCTCTGACCTCGGACATGATTCAAACACAACTGAAACACATCACACCTTGTTATATTTTTTCAATCATGTGCCTAACAAGAAAAGCTGAAAGCTCTCACTGAAGCACTCATACAGTGGCATATTGGGTAACAGCTTTCTAAAAGTGACCTTTGACCCTGGAGCAGCAATGGATAAGCTCTGCAATGATCAGCCAACTGGTCACAACTAGAATTCCAGTTTCTGCTTTGAACACTGACTCAGACTCTGATAACCTTTAGCACTCAGCTTTATTTTAAGTTGCAAGCATGAGCAGTCGAGGCAGACTCAATAAGTCAGTAGACTTTAAAGTATAGGTCTTCAGTCAGCAGCAGTTATTGAAACAGCATATCCATACTGACACTGGCATACTGACATATTCAATAGGATTTGTTAATTTATTTTAGTTAGAAGGTCATTGATAATATGCCTGCAACCCACCTGTTTCTATAATTATTCAAACTAGCTTGATATTTATCTATTTAACCACATCGCAATGATTTTTTTTCCTTTGCCAGTGTTTGGTTTCAGCTGTGAGGTTTTAAATAATCTCTGTCTATGATGTCAGATAAATATAGCTGGCTGTTCAAATGAAGTCCACATCATTTGAATAGTAGCTTAGTACACGCTTGTCTGCAAATGCTGCTAGACGCCTGCTGGTAACTCTTTTGTGGAGCTTTCCATGACGAGGTACCTAAGAACTTTAAAACAATCTGACCTTACCTTAAACAAGCTATCTGCTGAGCACATCCCCCATGTGCATCCACTTTCTGGAATTGACATCATGTGCAACGTCAGCGGGCTTCCGGCCACTTGCATTCTTTTCAAATGATCACAGTGGTTAGCATTTTATTTAGATAGCAAATGGAGTCACAGAAGAGAAGCTGTTAGTTCATGCTTTCTAAGATGAAAATATTAACATCAGAATTTTTGCATTCTGATGTCACATTAAATCATGATGATTTACTGTTTGTCGGAATTAATTTATATCTGATTTTCTTCCATGTTTGCTCATTTTACTCTAAAAGATTCAAAGTTCAAAAAATTATTTCCACACTAAACCCAAAATTATTAGTTTTTAAATTTCACACATGCTTTGTTGAATAAAAATGCGTTTTATCACAATGACACGCACCTTTCTCTAGAACAGATGGAATACCTGTTACTCTATCACTTTGGGATACTTCCATGTCCATAAGGACACCCACTGCCATCACCACCACCTTCCTCAGAGATCAGTCAATGTCCATACTCTTTGTGTCCAAAAAAGACTTTTTCATCAAGTCTATTTGCAGAGTTTCTTCAAGTGTAATGAGCTCGAACAGCCATGCAGCATTGATACCGACATCACAGACACAACAACAAACCTAGCACTGCAACACATTTCATCTCCTCCCCTCTTGCAGATGACATGCCACTTTCAACACCATTTTTCAGAGGGCAGATATGCACCAGGGAAAGAAACAGAGAGAGAGAGAGAGAAGTCTTACATGTTCATCTGCTTCCAGTTTGTTTAACTAAGGAGTGGGTCTCAGAGGGGGTGAAAGGACTTTTGGTTTGTTTCCCATATTCCATTCTAAATTTAATACAAGAACAAAATGCCTGAAAGGTTAAATTAATCAAATTCAAACAATTCAAGTGCATGAACAAGCATTTTTTTAAACATCTCAGCCAAGGAGCATGTTTGTGTAACTGTGCCATGTGGAAAATTACTAATTCATATCTTTGGTGTTGTTGTTTTATTAGTAAGGCTTACAACCACAAGCCACTCTGTGAGTACACGCTAAACCTCCATAGGTGTGTACAGCCAAATTTGTAAAAAGTGTTTTTTATGTGTTGTACACCAGGGTGTGAACTAAAAAATATTAGTTCACATCTTTGCTGGTATGCTATTCACCTAGTGAATACTTTATTTTCATTCAGGATTGTGAAAACTGAATAAACCTACTTAATGTCTGTTGCTGTAGACACATAACTGAGGCATTAACTCTTCCTGTGTACAAAAGACCTGTTTGAACTCTATGTAAACCACGTGCTTCTGCTGAAGCTGCTTTCTGCTTCATGGCCCCTCAAACTCAAACAGGGATTATGCACAAACATATCCAACAACAAGAGCTGAGCCTAACAAGTTCTTACATCCCTTATACCCTTTCATTGTATGATTTTTTTCTTTTCTACACTTAGCTACTTGTCTATCATTTTAGCCCAGTGTTACTCTCCTCTACTGCTCCAGGCAGGGTCGCACAACTTCCCAAAGAACTAACCCCATTTCACTAAGAGTCCTAAATCAGAAACTCATACCATCAACGCCTTCCTTTGACACTGAGTTAATCTTTATCAGAGATGCTAATCTTTGACCTCAAACTAAAAGAAAGCCCTGACACTAGGAGAAGGAAAGAGGGGGGGGGGGGGGGGGTTCTTGGGGTTTACCAGAAGGTATGATGTGGGGGTCGAATTGTTCTTTCTGCTCCTGGGCCATGAAAAGTGCCAAGCTCACCAAGCCTGTCAGGCATAGGTTGAACAGGGATGGATGTGACCTCCCATGCAGGTAGTATTCACAAAGTGAATGGTCAGCTAATTACCTTTTTACCTAAATGTGTTATATTGAACAAAAGCTCATCGCGATAGGAAAAAGCTGGCAGTTAATGATACAGTCAGCAATGTCTCAAAAATTACCAAGATTTGCCAAATATTTTTTTTAAATGTAAGATTTCACGTATACCTATAAATATCAAATTGCTCTTAACAGTACGTAGACTGTAGGTACGAGGGAATAAAACCTGGCAGTTATAAAGCAATTACACTGTAAATGTTACTCATGGGGGAGGAAAGGACATACATTACTAATAGTGGTGCGGGCTACTGAGCATATTAAACTCCACTTCTTACATTGTAATTAAGCATTACTTTTAGATGTGTAGACTTCCTGACTTTTATCTAAATTCATAATCAAACACCATATAATATAAATGCTGCATATTGAAATTGTTTATCTGTAAATATTACATTCAAATGTAATAGATTTCAAAAGTGACCTAAAATTTGAGTCAGTCTGTAATTTGTAACGTTTTCATTTTGATTCATACGTCTAATAGGTGGAACCTGGTTATATTTAATTGTTAATATTTCTTTATTCACATCTAAGACAAACGCATAGATGGTGATTATATTGGTCAGTATTGTGCACTGCTGAAACCTGTTACAGGTAGTGACATGCAGGTTTGGTCTGCTGCTGGGCTTCTCTCTGAGGAATGCTTCAGGTGGAACAAATGTCAATAACTGCAAAAAATGTATACAAGACCCACCAGTTAAATAGTGATGGGTGGGTGGTGGGCGGGGATAATGGTGGTAGTGGGATTACACAGTCAGTTCTTTCTGGATCATATGCTGAAGACCAAAAATATTGACTTCACAGAGTTTTGTACCGCATCAATATTTAACTCACTTTGACATAGATTATTTATTAATGCAGAATAGAATGCTGCCACTTGTAGAGTTCCATTAGATTTGGTGTATTATTATGGATTAGAGGAGAATAAACGTATGGTCTCGTTTGATCATGTTTTTTGTAGAATTTGTCATTGTTGGTATGTAGGCTTTCTGGACATGCAGCCATTGTGGCTGCCTGTTGGTCAAAAACAATCATTTTCTGCATTTGAGAGTTAGTCCATCTAGGGACAGGAGCATTCAGTGATATGTGTCTATAGTAATTTGTGGTTTGGCAGGGCTTTCAAAATGGATTTTCCTAAGTTGTTATTATATAGCTCTGAGGCCTCATTACACTGAATGTTGAACAACCTACACCACTATAAAAGGCCTGCATCCATTTCCTGACAACATGGTTCTCTTATGATGCAAGTTTCAGAAAAAGAAACCAGTGACTGTAATATAATCGGGCCACTTGGCCTAGCAGCAGATAGTAGTGTGTTACAGTGGGAGAAAGCAGCTTTATGGATCTCAGCCAGACCTGTCAGCCTTTATACACAGCAACAGTGTTAGTTGTGCTTGCCCCTACTATTTTACTATGATTGGTATTCTGCCCATACTTTGTCAGTGATACACGAGGAAATCGATTAAATCGCAGCTGTGCTAGACTTGCTGTGGGTTTTCATAACTTTTAAATCTCTATACCCGGAACTTAGCAAAATACTTCAAGGTAAGTCCAGAGGATCTAACCACTGTTACACGAGATGGCATAAGCAACTCAGATTTAGCCTGGACGATACAGGGTGGGAGTATTTGATATGTTCAGCATTTTAGAATATGGCCGTTTTTTAAACTTGATTAAAATCATATATCAGTTGACATTAGATGTAAAAATACACAAGAACAAACAAGCTAGGATTTTAGAAATAACTGATTTCTTAGAAACAACAGAAGACAGCACTTTCGCTTTTTGCTTTCCAGACTGCTGGATGTGAGCTCTCAGAAATAGCTCTTCTTATAGTTATCAAACCTTTAAGTGCTTCTCTTTAATATTAATTATAATAATAATAATAATAATAGCATAGTATACTAGTGGGCTGTTTTCCTTGGATGACTGCAGTTATTATATCTGCAGTTCATAAACAATATGGAGACTACATAAATGAATAAAGTCACAGTTTTGACTCTGAAATCTTGTTCTTTCGCAATAAATGTGTTAAGGGGTTCAAGATCTGATGGCTGTATGGTAAATCTATATTTAATGCACTTTTTTATGGACCTTAATTTCTCACCTCAGCCATTGTATAATTTGATTGTGATCCAGTTTTGCTTATGGTGTTTTCATATCCTTGTGCTCACTCAATAAATGGACCTACGTCTTGGTGTAAAGAGGAGAAAGGCAACGCATTAGACCGAATAATTTCTGTTTGTAGTTATTTTACAATAGTTGCACTTGTAATTCGACGTCTATTGATAACCATTTCGTTTAAAATTGGTTGGAGCTAATATCTGTTTTGTGGGGCCAAAGGGTGAGATGGGGGTTGATTTTTTGAGTAAGCAATCGTCACACTATCCCAAATTTCGTCGTGGCTAGCATGCATCTTCCTTCTTTATACATGGCAGCCATGTCCCTATTCGCAGAGACTCATTCTCTCTGTCCCACGCACGCACGCTAACATGCACACACTAACACCTCACTTAGTCTAGCAGGTATACTGCTTTCCAAATGTGGGGCGAGTGAGCAGGGAGGTTGAGAAAGTAAGAGACAGAGTTCGCCCTATTTTCTGTTACCAATTCGGATGCATCTGTCTTCAGCTGCCTACACGCACGCGCGCACGCGGGCACAGAAAAAGTGTTGGCTAGCAATAGAGCTTGCACGCGGTTTCACCCCATGGATGCCAGTGCGAGTTTGAGAGAGACCGCGGTCACACAACAGATAATTAATGACATGTCGAGCGGTGGAGTGTGTGGAATGGGGACGCCTCGGGAATAAGCACGGGGACACTGAGCAAGAAGCAGACCTTACCTGCGCTCTTGGCGTGTCTTTCCAGATGGATATCCTCCTGGTGTTCGGTTTTTTCCTGGGTTCAGTCTGTTTTGGACACGGACGGACACACTAGCTACAGTTAGGATGACCACTGAATCCTCTCCGAAAGGCTTGGGCGTATTTTTTTTTTATTAATTGTACTTAAATACAAGCAGTCGCTCCTAGAGGTTGGAGTCCAAAATGGCACTAAAACGTTATTTATGCCAATTAAAGCCGACGTTTAAACTGCACCGTTACCTGTTATTATAGCACTGGTGAGCTCATTATGGCGCTTCTGTGACACGGCGTAAAGGAGACGCCAAGCGTTTGCACGACCGGTTTGGGAAAAGACATAAATCTGGAGCGGCTCTGCTATAAATCTCCAGCAGTCAAGCCTACCTACAGCAAGCACGCTGACGGAGCCTGCTTGGTCTGGGGCTCGCGGTGCTACTTTACCCTAAACGACACACCGCATGCACGCGCTCACCCCCTCCGCCTTATGCTGTAAAACTCCCCTTGTAGCGGGCTGGTACGTTCCTGGTCAGAGCCACATCCAGGGCTCACGTTTGTCTGTTCTGTCGTCCGAGTTGACACTGTCCACCCGACTAACGTTTGGGAGACTGCTGAGCTCCGGTGGGCCTCTTTCTGAGCTGGACTTCAGAATAAAAACGGATAGAGCTTTCCTGGATTGAGGGTGACGCTGTATTCCCTGGGCTGCTTTTCGCTGCTCCTTCCCCTTTCTCCCCTTCTCTTTCGTTTAACTAAAAAGAGGGTCACGCAGTCCTCCTTTGCCCTTCTCTATCTTCGTCTTCATCTTCCCTCGCTCTCTTTTGGTGCAAGCTAACCAAATTCACCAGGACTCTGCTTTTTTTATCTTTTATTATTATTATTATTATTATTATTATTATTATTATTATTATTATTATTATTATTATTATTATCTCCTGTGCTACTACTAGCAATGAGTAACCTTGGTGAGCTAAAACCTCTGCAGACCAAAGCAATCTGCGTTTAAGCCTAAAACACGTATCTTCAGGCGCGTCGTAACTGCTTCTTTGGTTACCGCTGGAATATAGTCTCTTCTCTCGGCGGTCCCTGCTTTTCTGGACAGGCGGCTTGACACTGTGAACTGTTCCTGAAGCAGTTTGCGGTCTGACAACCTAGACAACCTGGGGAATCTGGGAGGGAGAAAAGGGAGTTCTGGTTTTGTTCCTGTCCAATAGGGGAGTGTGGTTAAGGTGCACCAGAAGGGTTAGCGAGGTTCACCGTAACCTGCCTGTTTATCCTGCCTGCGCAAAGGCCAGATGTTGGTTATTACATGGCGTCAAACTGAGCGCGATCAGAGGAGAGGAAGAGGGAGAAGGAGGCCGAGAGAGCAGAAATTCCGCTGTGATTTGACCTGCGAGTTCACAGAGGGGAACCATTTCCACCTCGCTTGGTTTTACACATTTAGTGGGCGATTTTAGCCTATGCGTAATTACTTTAAGATCTCCGATGTATTCATTATTAATGTTAAGGTTCAAAAGTTGCATACAACCACGCAACCAAGAGATATATGCCTATTTATGTGTTTAAATCTATGATGTTGATGTGATATACCAACGGTGACTAGATATGAAGCCTTATAGCAACAGTATTCTAATCTACTTTGCACGTGTGGATTTTAAGTCCTGTTTATCTTTACTTGCTCTGATACAAACAGATGCACTGCCCTCCCACACACACACACACACAAAAGGGAAAAAAAGCGTGTATGTGTGTGCAATTCACGCTTGTAAAAGGTACGTGTGTCATCTGCCCACGCTTGTAAACATGCCCTCTACACACACAATGAGAGATAAAGAGAGAGGGAGCGCGAACGAGTACGTGAGAGACAAGTTCAATTACACAAAAGTAAAGCCGGTATTTTTAGTTTTCTGTTATGATAGAAGAAAGAGAACGGAGAAAGGAAATCAGTTCGCGCCTGCTCTCTCCCTCCACTCCTGGTGGAAACATTTCCGCCTCAGCAGCTCGGGCTGTCTTATCGCGCTTGTGCTGGCTCTCCGGCCCGGTTCAAATGGGTGATGGAGGGAGAGAAAAAATGGAGCTCTCGGGCTTTGGATACGGTTTCAGCGTCTCATTTTTCACAAGCTTCGAATCACTACCTCCACGCAGACGTTTATAAATTAGCAGAAGGATTCTTACTGATTTATTTTCGAACGGGTAATCATCTCCGCGCAAGAAAGAGCTCTGGAAGTACCTGGCGCGCGGAGCATGAGAGTGGATAACTCCGGCCAGTAAGAGATATGGGATTTTAGGTTTAATAATAATAATAATAATAATAATAATAATAATAATAATAATGAGATATCGTCGTGCTTACATTGGTTAATGTTGTGTTTGTACTGTAATAAATCTTTCATGTTAGGGGTCCTTTAAAAGAATGTAACCGGTTTTTGTAAACATTATTTTTCCCACGCTAAATCTCTCCCTCGTTAACGTCCAGCGGCTGCAGATTTATGAGGCCGAGTAGTGCTCGGATTTATGTTTTGACTGTTTTCGAGGAAACCCTACTCTTTTCTGTCTTTCCATTTTCGTTTTTTTTTCTTGTTTTTCGCTTTACCCGCTAGCAGGCAATTAAACTGGGATTTTCTGCAAGCGACTATTGAGCACGATGTATTGAAAAATACAATTTAAAATTAAAAAAAGAAATCAGTTTAACTTTAGGCACCAGTCTTCTGCTAGAAGTGGAACACATTTTGAGCACTGTTCAGTTCGACAGTGCTGCTTCTTCATTTGGATTTCATTTGCATGAACGGAGTATTTTAAATACACTTTATGATTATTATTTTAAATGTGATCACAACAAAAACATTTTTGCTATGTAACATACATATGTATAATTTCACAAAATCGCACTGTCTACATACGGATGTATGTGCCGCACAAAGGTTGCATGTCATTTTATTGCGTTAATATGTGGCTACTATATCTCTAGCTTGTGTGTAAATAGAGAGGGCGTTAAAACGGAACTAAATATTCTAAATACAATTTTTAAAAGAATGATTCACTCTTTTCAGAATGGTCGCTCCGAGGACTGAAAATATTTCCTGCTAGGGAAAAAGAACAGTGAAGCAGTCAATATGGCTGCCAGTCTCAGCAGTGAGTGGGAAGATGCCTTGTGTGAGGTCTTGTGTCTTGTGCCTACTTGCTTTTGCTTCTCTTTAAGATGCGTAGGATTGTACCTTGTCTTTGAACATGTGCAATAAAAGGATGCTTCAATCACAGTGAATGTTAACAGAAACGTAGGACGTAAGAGCAACACAAGAAAACAAGCAATGCACCGATAAAGGATGAAAAGGAAGGTACTTCAACAAACTGCTCTCAATGAGAAAAAATACGCGTATCACAAAAACCGCGACCGACAATACCAGTGATATTGAAACATGTACTGTAATATGATAACGTTAGCTTTGAACATCTGTGCCGTCTTTTGTACAGTTGCGGACTCTCCATGCGTAGATATTTCACATTTGGTTAATTGGCCAAAAAAGACAGCTAATAGTTAACATATTATGATCAAATATTGTCTTTACTTTTGGATTTCTTTTTAGAATTTTTCTATTTATTTTTCTGACCATTGTAATTATAGAGTGGAAAGCAAACCGTGAACAAATGCTTATTTCTATTCCAATAGCATTTTAGCTGCCTCTTTTATTCTCTGCTAAAACGAGCTGCCAGTGTTACAATTGCCCTGCAGCGGATTTCGGTGTAAACATTAATTTCAGCGTCAGTTATTTGTGGTCTTTCAATAGAAGGCACGCCTCAGTAACACATTAATGCCTAATATTAATTTCTTTCCAAATTTGTATTACAGAACATAAGGCTACATAAATACCGGACCGAGTGAACACAGTTCGGTCTCAGAGAAGTTAAACGTGGATAACAGCAGCAACTTGAATGGATGTGTGTGTGTGTGTGTGTGTGCGTGTATGCGTGAGGACATTGGGGGTTGGTGCCACCATCCACCCCCTTTTCTGTCTACAGAAATGAGGCGAGATATTGTTTTTGACAGGGCTGCGGAGAGCAGGAATACACATCTTGAAAAGCGCCGCCTTTTGTTGCTGCTGTCGTTATTATGTGATGGGAGGCCGGCGGAGAAGCTCTAATTTGGTTAAGCTAAGGTTTACACTGCTGCTGATGGCCAAGCGGGGAGCGAGACTACTGAGGGAGAGAGAGGACCATGATGCAAAGGGACCCGGCCTTAATTGTAAAACGATTCGAGGGGCACATCCATCAGTTCCAATACCAACCCTATTGTTTTGTAATTCGTAATAAAAATATTAATAAAATAATATTAATAACATTAAAATCTGTAAAACAGTCTTGCAGTTCATTGTTTGCAATGCAGCAAATGTATCACACCAAAACAACGCAGCAAGCCTAGTACACTGTGTAGAGCCATTGTGAGCTATGAGATTAGCCGATGAAATTTACCTGCCCTGCTCTCCTCCCCTCCCCTCACACACACACACACACACACACACACACACACACACACACACACACACACACACACACACACACACACACACACACACACACACACCTACTGGCAATGGCAACGACAAAAAATGGAACATCTCATAGTGTCTGGCTTTCCATTACAAGAGGGCACACGAAAATACAACCCAGCTTAATAGCAGACACGTGTGAATATAAACATGGAAGGGGAAATAGAGAGGAAGGTCCTCCCATGTCTGCATCTTATTTTGCTCACCACATTAGAAGCTCTGACTCACGGTGGAGGATTTGAGCCAAGGCAGAGACACTGAGCTCTGACATGTGTAATGGCGAACAACTCCATTCCGACGGACATCCACAGAAAAGGGGCAATAAGGAGAAACAAAACTTTATTTGTTGCATTAAGTTAAAGTTGATGCCACAAAGCGTCTAACAGTAGATAATTTAAAATGTACAATAAGATTCAGTTAGGTTTGTTGGTATGTAAAAAGTCCATCTTCTACTGCAAAGCCTGTTTCAGTGCAGAAAGCAGCCTAATGATTGCATTTCATTTACAAACCAGGGACTTAATGAAGATCAACAAAGTAACCGGCGTCATTTCCATCTTTAGTCCGACTTCCTTGGATTCATTTCTGCCTCCCTGGCCCATAGGTCCTTTTTATGAGATTTCATGCCGGACGAGCCGTGCCCCGGTGTGCCAAATTTAAACAAATCTCCCGTTAATTGGTCGTCTCAGTAATTCAAGACCTGAAAGCTACAGCCCAGATACTGTCATGCTGAAGCGGGAAAACCCGAAACGCCCGGAGTAATAATTAAAGTGTAAAAACAAAGGACAAAAAGAATAAAAGAATAAAAAGAAAGAAAATACAGGGGCGTGCGTGGGGGCCGAGAAGGACGAGAGAGATTTAGTGGAAATTGAGCCGGAAGACGAGGAAGGGGAAAGAGGAGCCAGTGGCGCAGCCGTGGCGTGAACTCTTCCTGCTCTCCTTCCTCTTTCCCCTGTACCGTCGGTCCATCGACCGTCATTTTCCTCCGCCGTCTTACACACAGCGCAGGAAACCGTGATTTATCGTGGGCAGCGCCATAAACAACAGCGCTCCCTCACAAACACACAACGGCAGCCCCGGCCGCACGCTGACACCGTGCCTTACAATAAATCAAGAGAAGTAGCTAGCTGGGAGAGAGAGGGGGAAACGAGAGAGAGAGGGAGGGAGAGGGTGAGAGAAAGAGAGAGAGAGGGAGAGAGAGGAATGGACAGAGAGTCAGGCAGATAGAGAGAGATGTAAAAGCAGACATGAAGTGATGGACGAAAGATGGAGAAGAATATCCAAGTGTTTCTTAAAATATAAACAGCCGTCGGCTAGCATTGCACCGCTCTCTCTCTCTCCCTCACTCTCTCTCTCTCTCTCTCTGGTTTGCAGGCTGCTCGGCTGCACGCTACAACCCATAAACAATGGCTGATGGTGATGATGATAGGTGGGGGGTGATGTGTAAACAACACGACAGAAACATGCACGACATAAAAAACACACGGCGAAAGACGAGTATTTTGGGGGCAATATTTACCACGATGTTAAAGTAGCCTATGATTCACAGAGAGGGATGCGGGAGAAGGCGGCGCAGCGGCGGAGAAGATGAGGAAGGAGTGTGGTTTCCCCCCATGCAGTTCCTTTCCTTCCGCAATACTCACGGTGTCCACAACGACCCGCAAGATACACGCCCGTCCAAATTTGTTTTATTGCAGCCTCCCTCTATCTTTTCTCTTTCCCTCTCTCTCTCTCTCTCTCTCTCACTCCCCCTCTCTCTGTTGGTGTTTCTTGGTGTCTCCTCTTCTCCCCCTCTCTCCCCCTCTCTTTCTATTTTTTCTTCTCGCTCTCTCTCCCCGCTGTTGTTGGGGGGGGGGGGGGGGGGGGGTGAAAGGACAGTTCTACGTCAAGAGCAGCGGCAAGTCTCGCCGTTATATTCCTGACGAATACATATCTATTCTACAACCTCTGCATTAATTATTTAATGAATCACGTGACGTGTTGTTCGGGGCGGGAGGTGTTTGGCGGTGGCGGTAGTGGTGGTGGGGGCTCTCTCCGTTTGTGGGACCCACACGGGCCCGTGGATGCATGCATGCATGCAGGAGTCCAAATGAAGTCAAAAAAGAAGAAGAAGAAGAAAAGGAAACAGTTGTGTTGACTTTTCAGTCGGAGGATGTTCGTGTGTAGGGTAAAGCAGTGGAGGCCTGGGACAGACACACAGAGGGGCCGATAAAAGATGAATTCGTCTTTTAAAAATGACTGCACGCCTCACACTCGTTCTTCGTTATTGCTCACTGTCATCTCTTTCTCAGCTCGCCGTCAGCCGACCAAAGAAGCGGGATTCCTTCCGTTGCTCCGTCTTACATTTCAGCCTGTGCTATACTTCAGTGTTTCTAGCAATAGGAAATACCCGATGATGGCGGCAATAATTTATCAGATACACAGCGCTCCGGGGGGGGGGGGGTATTTTTCTTGTTTCTGTGTCATATTCACGCCAGTCTTGAAGCTAAACTAAATATTTAACGGTAGCAAAGACTACCTGCCATCTGCGTCAGTGGGAACAAATTCTCTCAAATCTGTTTGTTTGATAAGTAGGACAGACATCCTGTTAGGCGTCTGGAAACCCAAAACTAAATATAAGGCAGGCTTCTCTCCGAACTCTATAGGATAATAAAATTCAGAATTAAATATTTTGCTTGGACTCAATTATCCTTACGTTCACCTTACTTTTTTTTATCCCATTAAGAAGATTTTGGTGCGGTGGCGAAGTGTAATTCGATTAGAATGAGATTTGTATTACTTATTTCGAGTCCGGTAAGGTAGCAAAGAAGAGAAGAGAGCTCTCACAAAAACAAAACAAAAAAGAGAAAGACACCGCAGATGAAGAAAGAAAAGAAAAGAGTAGATGAAGAAACAGCGAACTGACAAAAACCCCGCCGTGAGGCCGACTGAGCTGCAACAATAGATCGTTGGAATCCTTCTATTGCGGGCTACCAAAGCTCGAGCCGACTCCAGCAGAACAATAGAGACTTGGAGCAGAAAAAAATGTTGAGGCTCTGAAGGCTAACCTAGCTGCTGAGTAGCAAATAAGAAACACTTCAAGGTCAAAGCATGGGCCTCGGTATCCTCAAGAAAGCGCCGATTTTTCCCCTCATGGCGATGGAGAGAGTTTTAAAGAGCTTTTAGAAAATCATCCTTTAAAACATCCTTTTAGGGACTTACCAAAACCGTCAGGGAAAAGTAAAAATATTTAGATTTCTATTCAAGTGACAAAGGACACAAAAGAGCAGTATTGGCAAATAAAGAGTAGCTTTCTCAAAAGTGCAGTACAGAAATGCAACTGGGCAGTCTGCTTTTAAAAATGCAATCTACCCATGACACGTCTCCAAATAATTGGCAAAAGGAAACAAATGTGGCTGTAAACTATTATCAGTGACAGACCTGCTTGGATGTGTATTTATTTCTTCTTTCTGATGCACTAAAAATATGCAGATACTCCTTTAAATTTACGCTGCCAGCACCGCGGAGATTTTTACCCACAACAAGATTGAAATCAAACATTTGCCGTGGTGATGATGGCGTCTTTAATGACGGCCATAAATTATAGCAATCACAGTTTGAAACAACAGCTAAGATAAGCAGCAGCGAAGACCTGGGCCGGCCTGACAACAGCCATACGAATCAGCCCTGTAAACTTGGCACAACCGCATGCAAAGTCATTACCGCAAAACACCAAACCGTTTTAAAACGTCCTAAAAGCGACGGGCGGAGGAATTTTCACTCATCTGCATCTTTATCCATTCATATCATGAGAACAAAATGACCCATGCATTATTTTACATTTATACTCCTCGAATAATTCACTTGTACTCAGCATTACAACACAACACCGCGCGATCCACGCCAGCTTCAAATGGCTAGTTTAAGATTTATCAATAGAACTGAGAGCCGGCACTGGAAAGACTGTAAAGGAGTTCTTTGAGATCCTGGGGCTTTCTAGGTCAGTGATGGATTAAGACAGGTAGATTCTTCCTCATCGTTAATGATTAACTAAGTTTTGAATAAAAAGAGAGAAATCTTTTGTTAAGATGGATAATGGCCTTAAAATGAAAGTGCCGAGATGTGATTAAGCGCTCACATATTCTAGGTGAGAAAATATCTAATAATAATAATAATAATAATAATAATAATAATAATAATAATAATAATAATATCAGTAGTCGCAGTAGTAATAGTAATAGTAGTAGTAGTAGTAATAGTAGTGGGAGATGTGTGTGAGAGAAACAGGGGAGACAATGAGAGGGAGAGAGAGAGATTGATTTAGCCTGCCCCGACACGTCGCCTTTTACTGCGCCTCGTAAATCTGTCTCGAGATAGCAGTACGCATACAACCATTTTCCCCCCTAATATTCTTCTCCACGTGCGAGACGTGAGGTCTTCCCTCCGCTCTGGGATTAAAGCGGTGACGTCCCGGGTCGGTTTCACGAGTATAGTTTTAAACATCCTAAAACAGAAGGACTATCTTCTTTTACTCCTCTTTCTTCGTCTTCTTCGCTGCTCTATATAATGAACTCAGTCACATTATTATTTATGCCAACATTATTATTATTATTATTATTATTATTATTATTATTATTATTATTATTATTATTATTATTATTATTAATGGAATAATTAGAAAACACAAGCACAACTGTGGCTGTTTTTTGACCAGACAGGTGGGTTAGTGGCTAACCCTCACTTTTATTTTAAAGGGAAAAGGGAAAAAGTATGGATTAGTTTCAAATTGTAGTCTGTTATGGCTTCACAGTAATTTATATCGTATAAGATATTAGCAAGCAGCTAATATATCCGCGTACAGTTTATTTATTGTGTTGTAATATCAATAATAGAGCGTGATATAAACTGCAGGGTTGATTGATATGGGGCAGGGCAGTCGAAGTTGGCTGTCAGATTTTCACTTTACAAGATTGTGAGGAACAAATCTGTACAAACATCAAAATGGAATGGAATGGAAAACTGGACAAAAAAATTAAGAGCAATAGTTTTATCCGTCAAATTCATGTCCAACTTTGCTTAATGTGTGTTTGCTTTTTTAGGAAAAATTGAATTAAACTCAAAGTACAAGCACATGATGGTGGTCAGAGAGTCCGTAAAGAAAGTATCCAAAAGGTAAAAACATGCAAAAAGCATAATTAGACAATTATTTATCATATCATTTATCATGCACATTTGATTTTTACTATCATCATTACTGACGATAGACAGGTATAGTGATCCCCCCCTGTTACTGGGTATTTAATGCAGCATTAACCTGCACACGCAGCGACAGACGCACACTAAACATTTTGCCACGAACGCGCCATTTGCAACAATATTATAATGCTCAGATTTATTTTAGAAACAATGATAAATATTATAGCATGAAAAGAACTGATAATACTACTAAATGTACCACATTTACAACTGTCTTTTTAGCCCCTGTGAAGTTCTAGCTGTATTAAAGACATATTATTCATTGAAATCATCACTGTGGAATTGAGGGTAAGCCAGCGTGTAAATGATTGAGATCTTTAGAACATGCCACTCAGATATCTTCTTTTCTAAAATGCTTGAAAGCGATTATAAGTGACTTATAATAAACGTAAACAAACGGCAGATTTGACCAAATCCTCATTCTTACGTGTCTCCGATTTGCTGCTCTCAGTGCGCTATTCCAACTATACTTTACATGAACAGGCAGTGAGTCTTTGTCATTAGGATGCTGCAGTAAAAAGTAAAGAGAAGTTGGTTAATCCAACAGTATAAATAGGCTTGTATGGGCCTAATGCTCCTCCATTAGTCATACAGGCAACAGAAACCTATTTATCACTCACATGTAACGGATATGAGCGCTGCATGCTGTATCGTGCAATGGTAACTTCATCAGATTGCAGGCCTGCTTGTCTCCAAATTTCACTGGAAGTCTGACAACACTTGGTCACAAATTGACACGTGATTTCTTCATTATACATTTATTATCAGGGACGGGAACATTGGAGTTGAATACGAGCCAGCTGCAGAGCTGAAACAAAAACCAAGCAAACAAATGATTATCAAAAGTTGTTTAAACCCCATTAGAATCATCATTCCATCATTCCTTTTGTTCTGCAGTGAAGTCCACTCGAAAGCTCTTCTCCCGTCCTTGCTACTAATAAAATTATTAGTGCTGATAAAGGCAAGACACTAGCAATTTCTGTAATTCTTCATTGCCTGGGCTAATGATATAATAATATTTGAGCTCGTGATTAATTGGCACATTATTGAAAAAAAAAGTATTTAATTATTTATAAAACCCTTTGACTAACCAGGCACGGCCACTGCAGACTGGAATCCACAAAGAGCGTGTATGCGCGTGCTGCTACTTGGCAGCCGCTATTTGGCTCTCTCTTTTTAATACTTAATACGTGTCTACTTTTAAATGGCTCCCCCGCACGCGCTCATGCACGCGCTCAGCCCGTGCAGCAGTAAAAGCCTGGCAACCATATATCTCTCGTGACGACCTCCTCCTGCAGCCCGCGCGCCTACACTGTGACCTCTTCGGCTCCTCGAGCTCTCCAGAATAATAAATTTCTCGGGCAACGTGGATGCTGGGAGAGAGAGAGAGAGAGAGAGAGAGAGAGAGAGAGAGAGCGAGAGAGAGAGGACGGGGGAAAAGGAGCGGGCGATTTGTCTGGCAATTAGCAAACGCGGGCCAGAGAGGGAGGGAGGGAGGGAGGAAAAGACAGAAGTTTGTGTAACTTTTGTGTATCTGTGTGTGTTCCAGTCTATGACGATCGCTGAACACATGCGCTCATATTCGGTGCCTGGCACTTGAAAACTGATGTTCCACTGCATGTGTGAGTGCTCTGTTTCCTCTGCAAAGCTGCTGTTGAAACATCAGTTCCATCGGTTGGCTCAGAGCCTCCAAACAGCGTGCAAAGCAAAGAGCTGCTTGTCTGTAAACTGCAGGTCACATCTGTCTGTATGATCCCCGGCTGTTTCATGCTTTTACTTTATAGTTATTTACATGCTAATCCCCCTGACACTACAAAAGAAGTCTTCCTTTGAATTAAGTGGAGCATCAGGAGCAAGTAGTCAAGATACAGAGAAAACACACAAGGTACAGGTATAAAGTATCTTTCAGTAAAGGAAAGCTCAGCAGACCTTTGCGATATAAGAGAGATGCTGTTTGTTTGTTTGTTTGTTTCAGTGAAACTGCAAGAGCTCAAAGTAGAAATTACATTAAGTCACTTGAAGAATTGGTCCTTTATGAATCATATTATAGTATTTTAATATCCATCACTACACTCAACATTAACATCGAGGGATGGGTCAAGTTTGAATTTTCCCACATAATTGTAATATTGTATTATAGATTTATTCACCTGACTGCAGTATTTGTTACCAAAATGCACAAAAAAACTTTTCTGTCACATGCTGGAATGGCTTGCCTATTTTTAAAACTGCATCCATTAGTTCTTACGGGACTTAACAGAAATGTAAGTTAAAACAAAAACAAAAAATCCTAACAAAACAGCTGGTCTACAGCTTTTGTACGTTTTCCACATCTGTGTCTGTATGTACTGTTGCCGACTCATCGAATGTTGCACTACTACCAACATAAGCATAACATGTTTGAACATTTCAAACCTTAAAAATTGAAATGGTTACTCTGAATACTTTTATAGTTAACTGTGATTGTACAAACCCTGGCCAACCCTATAAACCTTATGTAATAACTAGAAAACACCAATTCATTTAAAAAGATATATTTTGCTAACTATCAGCTGGGTCACAGGGAAAAACAGATTGTGGAAAAAGAAATGATAGAAGTTTCCAAAGATTCCCAATAATACTCAGAAAATCAGAGTTCTATAAACTTCAACCTTTCCTGTCCTAAACTATTTGTAAACTGTGGCATTGAAGCACTCCAGCTTCACATTTGCTGTAAGTGGAAAAACTGTCAATTAACGATCATCTTATTGTTACTCTATAGTACATGGCTGACCTGAGCCAAAGGTTTTCCTGATGCAAGGCAAAGTGCATAGCACAGTTTT
Source organism: Pelmatolapia mariae (assembly GCF_036321145.2). Classification (NCBI taxonomy): domain Eukaryota; kingdom Metazoa; phylum Chordata; class Actinopteri; order Cichliformes; family Cichlidae; genus Pelmatolapia; species Pelmatolapia mariae. The sequence goes on along the minus strand of NC_086230.1, from coordinate 2,900,190 downwards.
AAGGATTCCGCCACCAGTGAATACACAGCAGCTCATGTATAAATATCTGACTGCTTCTTAGTGGTTCATTTAAAAATGTCTTTTGAAGTTTAATGTAATTGAAATGTCTTATAATTTTAATAAATATACACAGACACTGTTATGACTGATACACAACTTCTTGTTCATATACTTGTTGCTTTGCTGAATCAGTACTATTGAAGACACACACACACACATACACACACACAAACACACACACTGGGAAGAACGTCCACTAGTTAAAAGACTACTAGCAGCTTTTGCAGCCATGCAGACAGAAGGGGCATGCTGTGTTTACATTATCATCGAGGTCTGTGCAGCATCAGGCCTAACACATCTACGACACAGTTTCGCACTTTAGCTCTCAGGACCAGACGCAGAGAGCCCTGGTCTTATATTCTCTAAACGACAGAGGGTTCAACGAAGGAAAGACATTTCCAGTAGTTTCAGATGAATCAAACCTCTACACCACACTTCAGTTGAAGTCCCAGTCAGCAGTGGCTTCTTACTGACCCCTGTAGAGGTGGATGGGTTGTCTGCTGTCTGTCTGTTTGGGTGTGGGAGTGGAGATATCACTGTTGTACCCCTGGGTTACAGTGCCCTGAACTCAGTCTGTTATGACTAAATGGCCTGGTGGCTCTGGAGGTCTGGGAATGTCCGAGGGAGCGCAACCTAGTGAGGTCAAGGGGGACAGGGACTAGAGGGGGTAGGTGTGGTGTGGAGGATGAAGAGGGGAGCCACAGGTCAGCCTCTGGTTTCAGAGCCACTGGACCTCATCGGTCAGAAAAAAAACGTGTCCCCTGGCTGAACCCTCTGTGGCCTTAGCTTGGCCATTCCGTGTATGACCATTGATTTTTTCCCCCTCCTCCATCTCTCCTTCTCTTTTTTGTTTCTATTCCGTTTTGTCCTTCCTTTCCACACATCGAATCACGCCGCACCACGCGTCCCCTTGAGAGGTTGAAGGCCCATCTAGCAGAACGTTACACCTTTATTTGAATCGCTGGCAGATTGATTTCTGAAGGGGTCAAACTGAAGTGAACGCGCTTCTTGAGGCCGTCGCTGTTAGGAGATAGCGGAGGCCCTGAGCTCGCATCGCGACCGGCGATCATTGGCAGTTCATTTGAAAAGCCTCGCGAACTGTTTGGTTTCGAGCTAAATTGTTTTGAAGCGCAACCGAGAGAGTATCCATTAACCAGCGCGCCCCCTCAGTTCGCTTAATTTTCCCCTCACCCCCGCCCCTGTCTAACTGAAGGCCGTATTATTCATATTCCCACTGCAGTGTCTGTAGCCTGCACCTGGCAAACAAAGTACACACACACACATACACTAACAATATCTCATTAAAAGGTATAGGTCCTAAACCACAGAAACACTTTATAACCGCAGAAACGCAGCTAAGACAAAATGCATAATAAGTTCCAGGAACCAGAAATTATTCTCGTGGGCCTTTCTGTCACATATTAGCAACAACATTTATAATTTTCCTCGAGTACGAGCCTCCATAGGCATCCTTGTTAAGTTAGCAACTCGATAATATTATATAACCTATCAAAAATTAAAGATCAGCCTTTCGAAAAAGCACACAAAAACGGGCTCTTTACAAATACCATGCGTAAAAGACGCACCGCAGCACGTTCGACGCACAACAACAGCTGTTGTAAGCGTCGGATCTCGTGGTTGACAAACAGACGCAGAGTTGACACCAATGGTTGCATAAACTGAAGGAAAAAAAGAGCACAACACCGGCCCGTCATCTGTGGCCGTATAGGTGGCCAGCAAACACACACAGGCTCATTCCAACACAAACACTCCCAAAGCGCTTGCAGTCAAAGACCCCACGGCCGTAAATGCCCTTACAGCGCGACCTCGCCAAATGCGCGGGGGGCAATAAAACCATAAAACACCACACCACAAGGCAACAGAAGCCAACGCAGAGAAAGAAAAGACAAAATTTAGTCTCAGGCCCTTACCTTTCTTACTTTTATCGACCCGTGAGCCATCTTCTGCTTCGCCGTGAGGGATTTCTGACTGGTTTGTTGGAGTTTCTTAGGAGAGATTTTCTTCTTTCCAACGAGGAAGAAAAAAAAGTTTTTCTTCTTCTTCTTATGGAAGCATATTTATGTAGAGTAAAAATAGCTTGGGTGGGAAGGGGAGGCGTGTGTGTAAAGGAGGGGTGTGTGTGTGTGTGTGTGTGGGGGGGGGGGGGGGGTGTCTTCGTAGTGTCTTCCAAGACGTCTCCTTTTTTTTCTTCTGTCTCTCTGGCAACCCCCCCAACCACCACCACCTCCAGAAGGGGTCTTGTGTGTGGCTGCCGGATGACAATAGAGAAGAAAAAAAGTAAAAGAAGTGTTTAAAGAAGAACAAGTGATTAATGATTGTTTCTTGTATAATTCTCGCATTTTTCTTAAGGGGCCGTCCCCTCTGTCCTGTCCAGAAAATAATGGCGGTGAACATTTTGTTTTCCACAGAGATTTGATATGTGTGTGGTGGGGGTTGGGCATCCTCACAAAAATCTGCTTGCTTTCACAGAAGCAGCAGAACGTCCCGGCTGATAAAGGAAGATAAATAAATAAATAAATAAATAAATAAATAAATAGTAATAATAATAAGGATTTTTTGGTGGATTTTATCATGCAAAATTGTCAGCCTGCACGCAAATCATTTATTTTAACTGAAAATGCTCAGTGCCCTGGGGCTTTAGGTCGTCATTGTGTGTGTGTGTGTGTGTGTGTGTGTGTGTGTGTGTGTGTGTGTGTGTGTGTGTGTGTGTGTGTGTGTGTGCGCGAATGTGTTCAGATTTCCAATATGGGACAACTGATGTGTAGCAGATATTACCACATTTGGACACAAATATCATATTATAAGGAGAGGTATACAGCCTCAGGGTGAAGGAGGCGGTATTAAACCACTATTGTTCTCACAATATAGGAAGAAAATGTATGCTTGCTTTTAACAACTGGAGATGCAGGCCTAATATCTTTGGATTAAATCACGTTGTTTAATATAGAAAAACAAAAGACGAGATTAAATGTTTCACTAATGACACAGTGAAATGTACGATTTTACTATTTTGACTACTCGAGTGGGTGCCCGAGCACATCTAGGGGTACAGTTTAATTGGAGGTGGCTTTTTGCGCTGGAGAAACCTCTCATAAATGGGAAGAAAACAGATAAATGGGCAACGTGAGTCTGTGTGGCAAGAAGCCCAGGGAGAAATCAACCAACAAGTAATAGGGAATCTTCTCTGGGCCGAGGAATACGAGAGAACCAATTTGGGGGGCACACTTTTTTGTTTAAAGTTCATCGAGAAGAATGCTATTTTCTCGTGCCCCCCTCCTTTTTCTCTATATTTTTCGATACCTGTTCTAACAAAAGAAAATGAAAATTAATACGGGAGCCGCGCCTTACAAAAGAAGCCATTCGTCTTGTTGATTATCTATTTGGTTGTCAGGGTTTGAGCTATGGCGCGGGCCCGTTCCCTTTTTGTAATATATATATATATATATATATATATATATATATATATATATATATGTGTGTGTGTGTGTGTGTGTGTGTGTGTGTGTGCGCGCGCGCGCACTCAGCAGTCCAGAAAACAACGAAAGGAGCAGAGAGAAAAAAAACAGTATGGTGCTAGAATTACACTCATTAGCACATTAAGAGACCACGAACCGAGAAACTATTTAATTTTGTTCTTCAGAACTACACACAGAACGGAAGAAGGGAGGGGAGCTGTCACCTATGCTGTGTCGGTCCGGTGCAAGCGCATCTGAGCAGCCGTTAAATTAACCGGAGGACGGCCGCGAAACGGAGGGACGGTTTGTGATTTAAAACGAGATTACAGGATGTAATGTACCAAGATCACTCACGGCCGGGACAGATTAATCATCGCAGGCTCTTGATTTCGAAAGACAGGTTGCTTTGCCTTTGCAGGAAAAACCAAATGTGAAATTGTATGAAACTGTTGTGTATGGAAGCATTTCTTCTACTACTCAAATCTGGGGAGGTGAGCAGAGACAGTAAATTTCAACAGGACTCCAAACTGTTAGTCCTAGAAAACCCATTTTACATATAAAAAATAGAAAAATAACAAGTAATAATAATAAGATAGAAAGGGTACGTTTTCAGTCATTTATTTAAATGTCTATGGACTATTTACAAATAAGAGGACGGAGCAACATACACATCGGGGGATGTAACACATGTTCACCAGCACCATTTCATCAATAACGATCGAAAGGGATCTTTGGAATGTTAAGAAAATGGCATCAGTGGAAAGAAATAACACTTTTAGAATAAAATATGTAAAAAGAGACACAAAGTGAAAGAATAAACGAGGAAGGGACAAAGAGAAAATGAAGTGCGCGCGCATTTAATGCGCGGAAAAAGAACAAAGGGGGATCTAAAAAGAAATAAATCACTTTTCATGCTGAGGATACTTGTTTGTATGAATGTCTCTTTGCTGCACAGTTGTGGAATTGTCTTTTTAAATGTCCACAAGATTTTTTGTATGGCAGGTAATAATAATAATAATAATAATAATAATAATAATAATAATAATAATAATAATAATAATAATAATAATACATTTTCACACAATTTTAAAAATATAGAAGCTCAGAAAGCTTTCACTTCATTAAACGAGCGAAAAAAATTACATAAAAAATAAACTTATCAATATCGTCCGATCCAGCGCGTATAGATAGAGACACAAACGCACGCGCGAGCGCGGGCACACACACACACACACACACACACACACATACACACGCACACACACACACACAGAACTGAGGTAATAGGTAGTACATCGTATAATGCTGTGTTTCTGTCATCATTAAAGTATCTGTACCGGGATTTTGGTGTGATCATTAGTGTTTTTTGTAAGTTGATGGAAATTACTTAATTTCACTTTAATAACCCTGTTACACTGTTTGCTTGTATACAACATCATATTACGAACAATCAACTGATCACAAAACGCTCCTCGTCACTCTCAGCATCAACAACATTTTACATTCAACACTAAATTCAAAAAGAACTAGAACTAAAAATGAAAAGCTATATTTCGCCGTTTAACAAAACAAACGCACCAGAAGTTTAAACAGCAAGACGGCAAACTGCATGGTGTTACTTTGGATCATATCGTGGTTTATATCTTATGTTAAAATACTATAAGGACACATAGAGGTAAGCGAGCATGTGTGGCTTTTCTATGAGTGTGTATGGAGTGCAAGAATGCTTCACTTGACCAAAGGAGAGTTCAATATATTACACGTGCGCCTTAAGTGTAACAATGGGGGAGAGGGGTGGTGGTGATGGTGTGTGTGTGTGTGTGTGTGTGTGTGTGTGTGTGTGTGTGTGTGTGTAGTAGTACGGATGTCGTAGGGAGTGGTGTATTGGGAAGAGCAGTTCACCCTTTTGCTATATACCCGCAAAGTAAACATTACAAATGGGGGCAGAATTTGGCATGATTAAAGATGAAAACGAGGATACATCTTTAAATTAAAAGAAGAAGTATTGAATAGAAAAGGAACAGGAAAAGAACCACACACGCGCTGGGAACAGTATCTTCAGCCTACCACCCCTTGCTCTGTCAGAGGGAAGGAGAGAGAAAGAGTTAGAAATAGAGAGAGAGAGATGGATGATAGAGAGAGAGAGAGAGAGGGAGAGAGAGGATTATAAAAGGACGAGTACAGAGAGGAAGGCAAAGAAGGAAAGCGGGCGAAAGCAACGTTCTCTTAGTTCTTTCATCTTCTTCGGGTAGTTTTGATCATTTTCATATATAAAGGAATTCTCCCTTGCCATCCCTTTTTACATCATAAGGTCATATTATTGTGAGAAACATCAGCGCAGATCAGGGCCAGAACGGCGGCTATGACATCTCTCTCTCCCCCCATACCAAAAACATTCCGGCCCAAAGTGCAGGTTCCGGTGGTTGCAAGCGTGTCAGGCCCGTCTTTTCAGTATGGGATTCAGGGAGCAAAGGGGGAAGGACAAATTGCCTGCATCAGACAAACAGCCAAAGAATGGGCTATAGTGGTCCGGAAGAACGGCTCTGGGATCCGGCTAGAGCCTGGGAGTTTGTATTGTTGCTGCCTGTTCCAGAGCGGACCTTGGTGTTGGGCAGCTTGTGGTCCTTTTTCCATTTCATCCTCCTGTTCTGGAACCAGATTTTGATCTGCCGTTCCGACAGACACAGCGTATGCGCAATCTCCACCCTGCGCCTGCGCGTCAAGTACCGGTTGTAGTGGAACTCCTTCTCGAGCTCTAGAACCTGCTGGCGCGTGTAGGCCGTCCGCGAGCGCTTCGGCTCACCCCCAGTGTAGTTTGAACTTACTGTAGAGAAATAATAACAATGTACGTTATAGCATTAACATGTAATAATAATAATAATAATAATAATAATAATAATAATAATAATAATAATAATAATAATAATAATAATGCGTTTGGATCTACAAAATGGGACATGACTGCAGCCCCTTTCATCCTTTCCTGTCAGACGCCGAGCTTACAGCCTGAGTGGTTTATTTTACAGTGTCTCCTTTGAGGAGGAGATTATATTTTGAAACGTGTTGTCAGGTGTCATTCTGGGCCCTGCGGCGGTGGGAATCCTGGCAATACTGCCAGCCTGCAATTGATGTCCAAATGTTGTGATGTAAGCTTGAAAAGCGGCGCTGTACTGACACGTCTGCGCAACGTACGACCGGCATTGCAATACAGGATCATGTATAAAGGCAAGCAGCAGGGCCAATTGCAGCGTCCCTTTCAGCATGTTATGCGCAGAGAGATTGTAGCATCGTCTATTACTTGGTGTTTAGGAATAAAAGGTGGTGGTACAGCAACGTTTGCGGTAGGGGTGAAGGGGTGGGTAATATGTACGACAGTCACTGACAGATTAGGTAATGATTCAACAAATTTCAAAAACTGCAACATACAGTTTTTACGCAGCCAGCAAGCAGAGAAAGCAGAGAGAGAGAATGAAAATGAAAGAAACAAAGCTTTCTTCTTCTTCTTTCTTATCAAGTATACAGCGAAGCGGTGTGAGTGCATTACGGTGCAAAAGTGACTCCGCTTATCCCAGTATGCAGCAAGTATGTTAGAGCATCACAGATAAGCTATAATAGACTGCAGCTATTCGGTCTTGCATTAGTGTTTTACGACCGGATCCATAAACATGAATATTTCAGCTGCTATAAAACTTTCCCTCCCATGGAACAACGACTGGGGAAGGAAGGCTAGACAGAGTAAAGTACACCGTTTATACAACCCGGCCACTTAAAATCAAATTATCACAGCATAAAAGCTAACTTATGGGCTCGGTCTGAGTTGTCATAAGGCGACGAATTAGAGCCGACGAGCGAGAGATCGGACTTCAAAAGGCACCTCAGCGGAGAGGTGTAATAAAAATTTATGGAGGGTGTAATTATATTGGCCCCGCAAACAGACGATCGTAAATCTCGACCCAAAGGCTACTCTCCTACTACTCCTAAGGAAAAAAGGGGGAGCTTTTCACGGTGGAAACCTAGCTGACTATAAACGGGCACAAAGAAAAAGAGAGGGGGGAGAGAAACAAGTTTGCATGCTTCTCTTACCGATGTTTACATGAACTTTCTTCATCCACGGGTACACTACGGGGTCCTTACGAGTGCTTGTTGGGGAAGAACTGCTTTGGCTGTGGGGTGTTTGACCGCAAGACGGAGGTGGAGGCGGGCTCGGTGTCACGGAATCACAGCGGTGGCTCTGCTCCGGGAGTGGAGTGGTCTGCAGTCCGGTCGGGGCGACGACATGACCTCGTGGGGACATCACCACCGAAGTGGTCTGCGATCCACGCTGGCACTGTGTGTATGGCGGCTCGGCTCGCTGGTGCTGGTGGTGGTTCTGGTGCGGATGGTGTTGATGGTGGTGGTAAAGAGAGTCCGGCTGGAAGGGAGCAGGCTCCTCTCTCTGGGAGCTGTAATAATCCGGAGAGTGACTGGGCAAATAGTCACTCTGTGAGTATTCCTCGCAAGGTGGAAACTTGGGGTCCACATAGTTGGAGTTGATCAAATAGGAGCTCATGGCCATTAATTTCAGTCTTTTTGTGGAACTGCACCTACTTGGAAAATATATAACTAAAATTTATATCTCATCCCTTTACTCTTCGGTTATTCCTGTTCCGTTGAACCCTCCTACTTTTCTGTCAAGTGAACAAAGTTAAGACACCACGTGACTACAGTCGGCCAATGGCGCACGTCCAGGAGGAACCCCGGATAAGGAAATGGGATTAAGGATAAACACGGCCCCAGCACGCGCACTATTATATGCCCTCAGTTCGTGGGCGCTCAATACTTTTCCCGTCTCTCTCCATATGTCTCTTCTCTATATCTCTCCACCTCAGCAGACAGAGAATTATAACATTAACAAAGTGCGTCACTGACGATAAAAAATCCACTGTGCTTTGACAAAGCCGAGCAAAAGAGTACGGCGCAGATGAAGAGTACCCCCCCCCCCCCCCCCCCCGACACACGAACTCACGCACACACACGCCCCACGCCGCATTGCAACTGAACCCTCTCTGCTTCTGACGCGTCCGATTGGAACTTTAAATAGACAAATACAGAGGAAAAGCAACATACAGAAAGTGCTGGGGAGATTAAAAGTGGATGTGTGTGTTTGGATGTGCTTTTTTTCTTTTTTTTCCTGCTCTTCGCTAATCGCTAATAACGAGAATTGGAGAGTGGCCCGGCTCTTCTATTGCGCCGCCACCCAGCAGCAGCACTGTGTCAGAGATAAATTTGGCTTGTTTGGGATCGATAGAAAATTCATCAACTAATTCAGGTTACATACCTCCTAAATCACCGGCAGACCTTTGCATTACAGACGAGACCCCCCACCCCCTAAAAAAAGAATAGAGAAAAAACTTGCTCCTACAGGCTTCCATTCAACATTTCACATTTTAACTGGCCTCGCATAGTAATTCTGCCTGGACCGGGATCGCATGAATAAACAGGACTTGTTTCCACGCACTTCCTAATATCAACTTCAGTGGCATATTGAGTCCACGCACCCCATTCGTTTGCCCTTGAGCTGTTACTGAACAGAGGTACGACGCTCTTTGTTTTGGAACCCATCTTGCCAACTTTGGCCATCTCACACAAGCTGCCACAGACTTTGAGAGTTTTGTTTCCTCGTGTCAGATACTGACACTGTGTCATGTAGCACAGTCTCAATCTCGGCTTGGTGTCGCTTCTTTTTACTTTCACAAAACAGCGAAAAACAAAGGTTTTTGCTTGCAGACAGGGGAAGCACGTTCCAGCATGCACCACTGATAAATCTGATTATTCTCTATAACTACCTTCTGCACAGAATTGCTTTTTCTATAATCATCAGCATCAAAACGTGGCAAAACACATTTAAAGTAAAAGAAAACACAAACATTGTGTTCGGTAGATTGGAGAAGTTGCAGTCCGCTTTCGCTGGTGTTATACGATAAAAGGTTTATGCTCCGACCCGCACACAAACACGGGAATGATGATGTAGATATCAAAGTCCTTTGTTTCGAGAAAATTGACCGTCTCGAAATCCCCCCTCCCCCCCTCACGCCTTCTCGAATGAACAGTGAAGCAGGCAGCATCATTTTTCAACAAGAAATAAAAAGTCCAATTCAGCCTGGAGTTGCGATTGAAGACAGCAAAGCGTTCTGATGATCAGAATAAAAATAGTTGAGTTTTATCACCGAACAGACACAAGTGGTTTTAAATGCACGTCTGTATTTATGTGTCCAAATGCATTTTGAAAATTACAAAACACCCCTTTCCTTCCTTTCCTTTTCCCCCCGCTTTTTTTAAACGAACGAATTCTATAAGAATCTAACTGAACAAAAGCTGTACCAGCCAGGAACCGTAGCTGAAGGCCTCTCCTCACTGTCTTGTATCCTTCGACGCCGTTGTGTATAAATCCACTATATACTCCCCTAGAAGCGAATTTGTGATTTTATTAATGATTTTTACACAAATCCGGATCTACAGGGTAGATATAGAAGACATTGCTGACAGTGACGCTGTGGGGGCGCATATCTACGCCGTCCACAGGACTTTATTGCTTAGAGAAATTCCCGTGTGTTGCCACTATAGGACAGTTCCATTCGTCAGTACTATCTCTGACCCGTGACCCTCTCACCGCGG